>NC_051176.1:270183006-270293754 GCF_013339695.2 Rhipicephalus sanguineus | reverse complement strand
TCGCGTTGGGTCACCGCGGTTCTTGCCTGCTGCTGCGCCGGGACTACCAGCCCGCAACACAGCATTCACGTTTCCCGACGTATGGCCAGATGGCGTTCATATCTCACGCAGCGCCTCTTCTATAGTCTTTAGACGACATTTGCAGCGAAGCACGCAGATACGCGGCCAATTTCTTAATTGTTAATATTTTAATTACCACGACATCATAAGTACATATGTAATTAGCATTATAATAATTAGCACGATCACAATTAACACGTACTCGGTGAGTAAGGACTTGATATCTTTGTTTTAATTACACACTCTTAATTTATCGTCGTGTTAATTAGCATTAATTGAATGTTTTAAATACCGCACCATGATTACGCAGGTGTAATTCGCAAGGTCCTGAATAGTACAGAGAAATTAGCGTAATTCTAATAAGCGCGATCCTATTAGCACGTTCATAATTAGCGTCGGGTTAATTAACAATACTTAATAATGTATTATTAATTACCTGATTAATTTGCAAGGCTCTGCATAGTACAGAGGCAATTAGCCTAATCTAATTAGCACGATCCGACCGATTAACATGATCTCGGCGAGTAAGTCTTGATTATCTTGCTTTTAATTACACGTTCCTAATTAGCGTCATGTATTTATTATGATCTCAATTACCTGTGTTCTTAGCTTTACCGACTTCATTAGCATGATCTTAGTAAGACGTGGCTTAGTTATCTCGACCTTAGCAAGATTTGGCCTAATTCAGCTTCGTCATAGCACGTCCTGACTTAGCTAGGTATACCGCCCAGCCAATTAGCTAATCAGCCGGGCGCACGTGCTCTGGGAGGAGTAGACGATGAAGAAGAGAACGACGAGGGCGCGCGCCGGCCGAGCAACGCGCTGGAATGTACAGGGCCGACCATGGTGATTCTACACGTGGCCTCGGCGATCAGCTCTAGCCGCGGTGTTGTAAGGCGCTCGGTCGGAAACTAATCTCGGAGGCCAACGGCGCTGATTATTCTAAAGGATACTTGTTGCAGATATTAAACGCTTGAAAATAAATTCAAACCACCCCGCGCACACATAAAAAATATAGTTAGTAGAGCTTTCTGCCACTTTTCCTGCATGGGTGCACGTCTGCACTCAGTGGCACAACAAACAAATGAAAGAAGGTGCCTCTAGTTTGACGACACCACCCAACCTTCTCGGCCGCCCTTGATGCGATACCGCGTTCTATCGTAACCAATGCAACGGAGCGCGCGCTGAGGGATGGATTTCACCTTATCGTACTATTAGCTAGTTCAAAAGGGGGTGTCGCCAGAGCTCGGAAAGATACCGAGTTTCGCCGAACTCGGGCCATCCTGCATAGCACCCCAGGCCCGTAGCCAGGAATTTTTTTCGGGGGTGGCCCACTTGCTGAAAAGCCTTGACTATTTGAGAAAAAACGCATATTTTCATGATTTAGTTTAGATAAAACCCCACGTGTCATCAAAATTTCTGGGGGGGGGGGGGCAAGCCCCCCCCCTCCCCCCCGAAATTTTGATGACACGTAGGGTTTTATTTTTGGCTACGGGCCTGACTCAGTCTCCTCTCTCTCTCTCTCTCTCTCAAAGTCGGCTGCAGAAAGGCCGAAAGAAGTTTTATCAACTGTGACATGTGTTGGTTTTCACTGTACTTGAACTACACAAATTTCGCAGTCACAGCAGATAAGATAGGAACACTGCGCTATATTTTTCCCGCCCTTGTTACCTAGCGGCTAAGCTGCTGAGCTGGTAAGCTTGAGGTTGCGGGTTCGATTCTTGGCCACGGCGCTGCATTTAGAAGGGATGACATGGAAATGAAGTCACCCGTGTACTTAAGGTTTAGGTGCACGCTTAAGAGCTTCAGGTGGTCTTAATAAATCACGAGTCCCTGACTACGGTGTGCCTCATAATCTTTTCGTGGTTTTGGCATGCCCCGCCACGGTGGTCTAGTGGTTATGGCGCTCGACTGCTGACCCGAAGGTCGCGGGATCGAATCCCGGCCGCGGCGGCTGCACTTTCGATGGAGGCGAAAATGTTTGAGGCCCGTGTACTTAGATTTACGTGCACGTTAAAGAACCCCAGGTGGTCGAAATTTCCGGAGCCCTCCACTACGGCGTCTCTCATAATCATATCGTGGTTTTGGGACGTTAAACCCCAGATATTATTATTAGTGGTTTTGGCATGTAGAAACCTGTAATTTAATTTGTTTAATTATACAAACCGCCCCCGCAGCACATGTTTCGGACAGCACTCAGCCGCAGTCACTTCCAATCAGGGGCAGGTTAGTGTAAAGGAAGCTTCGCTTTAAATGCTTATTGCCTTTCATGGAAACCACACATGCACTCGGCAACAAGAAAGATGGCTGCGATTAACGCGATGGACAATGCCATAACTTCCACTCAGAAGTTATAATTTGCGTTGGTGTAGCCAGGAAGTGGGAGGTGCGGGGGTACAACACCCCTCCCCCCCGCGAAATGTTTCAATTTCGCATATATATATATATATATATATATATATATATATATATATATATATACTGGAGGCGCACATACAAACACACGCACGAACATACATAAAGGTTAATTAAAGAACTCCCCCCTTCGAAAAAATTCTGGCTATGCTCCTGATATCTTGCCTAAACTACTTCGGGGATGCACGTGAACCTCCCGTGTCTGCTTTATTTTCCCAACACTTTACCTGAAGATATGCATTTGTAGAGCAGCAGTTCATATCGTGTCCTGGCTCAATTTTCCCAGCACTATGAGAAGAGCATACAAGATGAATCAAACTGACTGAGGTGCGGCATGTTCGGGCATCAGCAGCACGCAGTTTTTTACGCCTCCGTGGCGCAGCTTGAGAACCCTGCAACACACACAAAAAAAAAAAGGGAAAAAAGTGCCGATATTGTGCCACCATCGAGAAAGCCCTTCGCTGTTGGGAAACACGTTGCAGAAGCAGCAGGAGCGGATCGCGTTCGACTTATTTTGCCACCGATCTTCTTGCTTTGTTCGCCGGCCCGCAGAATTTTTGTTGTCTGTAGTCATCATCTCGTCATCGTCTCTGCCCGTACAGCACCGCATTTCTTTTTAGAATATTTTTGCTCACCATTTTTTCCTTCACTTTTTTGTTCTTGTTGCTAGAGTCGAGCGGAGAAACTGCAACGGTTTATCCGGGCCTGCGGAGGCTATCAGGGCTGAGCCTGGGGAATAAAAGATAAATTTGGGCAGAAAGGCGACAAGAGTGAACGCTGGTAACGCCCGAGCGTGGTGCACATCAGTCTGCATCCCTATTAACGAGGCAGGCGCGTATCCGACGCGTACGCACGGGTCCGGAAATGCCAAAGGCTGATGAGCTCCCTCCAGGTTATCCTGGGTCTCCCGTCGCGCGAATGTCCTGGTGACGATGCACGCTTTGCTTGCTTGCCACCACTTGCGTTCTTGCTTGCTTTCATGCTCCCCAGCTTCTGTGGTAACGCAGCGGCGGCAAGAAGAGGAGCAGAATTCACTTGAGCGTATCCAGGGGGGCTGCAGCGAATGACGACAAGTTCACCACACGCGCTATTTTCTTAATTAAAGCAGCGCGCCTCCATAATCAATACAGTTTGACAGCAATTAGCGGACGTCGCTGGTGTTTCTTTTTTTCTCACCTTTGCTGCCTGAGACAGCACGCATCGTTGAGCTTTCAACAGGCGTCTCTCTGCAACTGCCAAAAAGAAAGCTTATATATACAGTTGCCGTTCGCTGCGTTTTCTGACGCCTCCTTTCAGACCTGATTAGCACCGAGGCGCTGTTTTGGAACAGTGATGGTTTGCGCCTCCTCTCGCTCATCAACAGCCCGTCTTTTTTTTTTTTCTTTGCCTACCCGTTTTGGCTGTGGTGGCTGTTTACCCTCGTTGAGCCGCCTGTTTGGACAAGAAGGCGAATAAATAGCATTTCTGTCTCCTGACTGGCGCTGCACAGCCTGTGGCCTCTCGTCCCATAAGCGCCTTTCCAGAGCGCGCGTCTTAATCGGGCACAGCTTTTGTGAGGAAGTCACGTTGGCCAGCTTGGCCAACGCCAGCTCCCCCTCGTTCATCCAGCCCTCCAGCCTGGCCCGCTGTTGTCTTTGCTATGATTATTATCCCTGATGGCGGTGGTGTCGGGAGTTTGCAGATTTCTTTCTGTCTCCTGTACTTTATTTTCTCTTATTTTTCTCCTCGATAGCGCTTACTTGAAGCTGGAGTTACACACGCTTAGGGCGGTGATGACTCCTCCTTTCTTCACGACATAAGACAGCACCGAGGCATTCCTAGAGGGCCCCATCCGATCACTGGGTTATTATCACCCCTTGTCCTTTCCTCTTGTTCCCCGGGCAGTCAAAGTTAAAAGAGGCGCCGAGCGCGAGTTCCTCGCGTCTGATTTGGTGCGTCGGACGACTCATGCGTGTCCTCAATGAGGAGCATTAATTCGCGGCATTGTTCTGGCTTGCGTTTTTTTTTTTTTTTCCAAACTTGCTGGAGAAGAAAACAATCGATCAAGAATCCGCGAAGCTGAAGTGAGTTCGTTCGTTCTTTCTTTCTCTCTCTCTCTCTTCTTTCTTTCTTTCTTTCTTTCTTTCTTTCTTTCTTTCTTTCTTTCTTTCTTTCTTTCTTTCTTTCTTTCTTTCTTTCTTTCTTTCTTTCTTTCTTTCCGGGCCTCCTCCCTGTGTATCTGTGCCCGTTTCCTTATCATACACGTCTTTATGCCTCCGCCGTCTTCGGCTCTCTCATCCCGCATAACACTCCTCGCATTGGACAGAATAGTGGGCCGCATCCTCATTAACATACCATGAATACGTGATTGAACGTTGGCAAGCTCCCGTGGTTCCCCCTGCAGGCCTCGGGGCTCCTCAATGCTCTAGAAGAAGGTACACTGGTGCTACTGATGGGTGCCTCCATTGATCGCCTCAGCAGCGAGCGTGGCTTGATCTGTGCATGTGCGATAGCGTTATGACCAATTCTTGCTGACTATACGATATATATGGGCATAGACGTAATACACCTGTCTAAGCACGAGAATTGTTTATTGGCAGGTTAAAACCTTCGCATCCACTTATCGTGGTCGGTAACCACGTTCTTTCGCTGCTTCGTAGGGTTACTAAACTGTGAGATGACGCTGACGCGCTCACAATCGCTTACTATTTCTTGCATCATCAGTGCAGCAGGCCCGTAGCCAGGGGGGGGGGGGGCAACTGCTGAAAACCTTCACTATTTGAGAAAAACACCAATATCCATTATTTACTTTCAGTAAAACACCCCCTCCATCGAAATTGGAGGGGGGGCTAGGGCCTCCCCCCCCCCCCCCCCCTGGCTACGGGCCTGGAGTGCAGTTACTGAATGTATTGATTGATCTCTATTCTTATGATGCAATTAGCACTGAAGGAGATAGTAATATGTATCAGCACATAGTTGCCTGTCAGTGACTCGCTGTTCATCACTACCGCAATCGTGACGCGAAGGACATGCTCGTAAATGAGAAAACAGCTCCAACAGAGACGGTTCACAAGCGAAGAAACACATGACAGTTTTGAGTTCTTAATTAGCGCTTGTCGTGCGTGTTTCTTCGCTTGTGAATCGTCTCTCTTGGAGCTGTTCTTCCACTTACGGACATGTATAACAAGCTAGCCGAAATAACCGCACTGCTAAGTAACAACAACACAACAACAACAACAACAACAACAACAACAACAACAACAGCAACAACAACAACAACAACAACAACAACAACAACAACAACAACAATAATAATAATAATAATAATAATAATAATAATAATAATAATAATAATAATAATAATAATAATAATAATAATATATTGTTGGAGCTGTACATCCCAAAACCACGATATAATTATGGGAGACAACGTAGTGGAGGGCTCTTGGGATTGTTTAACGTGCGCCTACACCTAAGCACACGGGCCGCAGAGTCACCCGTCATGGTAGCACTGCACGAAGGGTGTCGTGCTGCTAAGCTCGGGGGCTCGGGTTCGATTCCCGGCCACGGCGGCCGTATTTCGATGGGGGTCGAAATGCAAAGAACACCCGTGTACTTATATTCAGGCACACGTTAAACCATCCCAGGTGGTCCAAAATTTCCGGAACCCCCCACTATATTGTGTCTCTCATAATGATATCCTGGTTTTTGGACATAAAACCATAACAGCTATTTATTTCGGGCTGCAAAGTTGGACAGCCACCTAGCTTGTCCTGCGGTTTATGATGAGCAGTGCAAAAAAATGGAGCTATATTTTCGCATGCATTTTGCTTTATATAGCCTCTAAGAAGAAGAAAAAAAAACATGCTCACTCCAGAGCGCCTTGCGTCTTGAGGTCCTTAACGGTGGGGTGGTTTTTGGCGCATGCTTTTTCCTCAGTCCAATGGGCTCAAGTCAGAAAGCTTCAGATGGCTAGAAGTTGACCAGCGGCTCTTCTTGAATTTGTCGTCAATGTACCCTGCTGCTGAAAATATCAGGGCTGCTGCGGTGGAAAACAACAGCGTCACGAGTGTTGTTACAACGCTAGCGCAAGAAAGGATGGATCACAAGTTAATGGGGCTTTCATGTCAATGTTTCTTTTCCTTCCTTTCCTCCTCCTCCTGCATGTCAATGTTGGCTCTTTTCAGCACAGAAAAACAAAACAAAAACGTGACAGAGTGCGGCCAGTCGCGGTTAAATGTCATCTGATGGTGTTTAAAGCCCCATTGCGACGCGCGAGCTATGAGGGTGATAGTGAAAGGGGGAGGTTCCGAATTAAGTTGCACCACCTGAGGCTTTGCAATGCGTTCCTATACTTGCTCAAAGGAACATTTTGTCCCGAATATCGTGGGATCGAATCCCGCCCGCGGCAGCCGCATTTTTGATGAAGACCAAAATACTTGAGGCCCGTGTACTTTGATTTATGTGCACGTTAAAAAAACCCCAGGTCGTCGAAATTTCCGGAGCCCTCCACTACGGTGTCCCTTATAATCATATCGTAGTTTTGGGCAGGGCTGGGCAAAGATACTTTGAAAATGTATTTGAAGTTTAAGGCGCGAATAAGACACCGACGAAGATAAGGAACACACACACGGTCGTCCGTGTCTTATTCCGCCTTAAACTTCAAATATGTTGAACCAACAAGCCCAGTCTGCCCTTCTTACTTTGAAAATGTATCGCGTTACGATACAAGATACTCAGGCAAGAAGTATTTGAGATACAGATACAAGATACCACAACACTGATTGTATCCGATACGATACATTCCAATTGTATCTTAAGATACTTCGATACATTCGCAAATTTGTTAATATAGCTATATATAATGTAGCACCAAACGTCTATGAACAAAAATGCTTGCTTGAAAATTTAAAAACTGCGACCAATTTTGTTTCATTTGAATAAAATGTCTGTTAGTATCTCAAAGTTTTTGTATTTATTGCTCAAGGTATATAAGTTTCGTTACGAAACAACTTACTGGCCTTGCTTTAGCTGCTTAACGTGACAGCTCTTTATACACTTCGGTGATAGAGGTTTTTGCTTGTCGCTTTGGTAATTGGTGGGAGTCGCTGCTCTGCTTGCCGACCACCTAGAGGGTTGCCGTCTAATCTCAAGAACTTCAATAAGAAGCTTACGCACGATGGTGCAAATACTGCTGTGGAGGTCTACCTTGCCCGGTTCCGAAACTTAAATATAAGCACATGGGCCTCTAGCATTTTGCCTCCATCAAAATGCGGCCGCCGCCGCTACCTCCGAGAGTCAAGCAGCATAACCACTAGACCGCCGCGGCGGGTAACCACTAATGGTCATGATACTTAAGCATTTCATCGATCACCATCACCCATATTTGCACGAACTAATGCTTACAAGCACAGTTATTTTTCCAGAACATTTATAAACTGGAATTCACTACCAAAGGAGATTTTCGCAACTGAGGATTTTGCTACAACAGTGGAAAAATATGTCTTTGCTGTTTAGTGTGCAAATGGAATGTGCTCTTATTGTTGCTTCAGACATACTGTCTCTTTTAGCGTATTGAGGAGCGTTTGATATAAGGAAATCATTTTTTCGTATTCTTGCTGTTACGGTTTACTTGATATTTCATTTGCCCCCCCCCCCCCCTGCTTGGACCAAAATGTTGATCCTCAGTGTGTTTAAGTAAATAAATAAATAAATAAATAAATAAATAAATAAATAAATGTAACATTCCATGACTACCGTGCACAGACCCAAAGCACGATCTCTTTATCCTTCTTCTTATTTCCCCCGTTCGCACCAAATATGTCCTTCGTCATCTCGGCCCACTGCAATAAATAAATAAATAAATAAATAAATAAATAAATAAATAAATAAATAAATAAATAAATAAATAAATAAATAAATAAATAAATAAACGTAAGAACACCGAAGATTCAGTGCCCATGGAAATAGAGTAAAACGCCTAGTTGGGACGCTCATGAGAAAAAACGGAGCATTTGGTATAACAATGTTTCTAGAATCCCTTTGCTAAGATCTTTAAGATGGCTGCTAATAATTTACGTTATTATATAGCAAAAAAGTATTATGCAGGATTTTTGTTACTGAATACTCCAAGCACGCGCAGATTATTATATATTTGTTTTCAACATCGCCTTGACGTAACAGTAAGCACAAGTGGAATACGTGTACGCAAACGGTATCAGAAATGATGCACAGTAGGAATAAAGAAGAGAGCTTACCTTGGCATCACGTTAAGGACATATTGCACTAAGCAGAAGGAAAAAAGAACAATACTGAGACACTTGGATAATGTATGGGATGAAAAAGGAGGACACCTTAGGAAGAATGTGTGCTAAAATCAAATTGTGATTTCAAGAACTTGTTGAAAAAAAGAAGAAGAGACCGACGCCAAGATAGCTTAATTCTGTTAGCTGAATGCTTCTTCTGTATATATGAATGCTTATTTGCATATATGTCAATATCATTGCATGTAAGTCAAACTTACATCCACGAGGTCCTTCAAATCACCGATGTGTGAAAGCCACGAGACTCAAAGCAACCCAATTTTTACATTCTTCAGACTTCGACACGAGCACAACGCAAGAGAAACTGCGATAATGACACTACAGCGGCATCAGAATTTGCGCGATAGACACCGCATGCATTGAACTACGCGGCACAGGGTAGGGGCAAAGAGCAAGTGTCATGGCACTGACACAACTAAAAGAAAAAAAAAAAACGAGAAAACAAAAGGCTGACTGGGCGTAGACGTTCGCGCGCTTGTCTGTCGAGACGACGCGAGCGCCACCACGTGACTCTGCTCCATCAATATAGGGACGCTCAGAGCTCGTCGCCTGTCCTCGCTGAAAAACTCCGGCGGAAAGATCAAATAATGTTACTGCCTTTAGTTTTATTGTGGTGGCCTAGTGGCAGCAGTATCAGGTTGAGAAACGGAGTTCAGTCAGCGTTTATTGTTTCGCACGGTGGTGTTGCGATCGCAGTATCTTGTATTTTAAGATACACGATACATTCTTCAATGTATCGAAAATACAGATACTGATACACGTCTTTTGAGACGTATCGCGATACAGATACAAGATACCCAAAGAGTATCTAAGATACATGTATCTTCGATACTGCCCAGCACTGGTTTTGGGACGTTAAACCCCGAAAATTATTATTAAGCAACATTTTTGTGCATTCTGGCCCCAGTGTACAATGCAGCCGCCGCGTAGCCGGAAATCAAACTCGCGACCTTAATTGAGTCGAATCCCGAAACACTATAGCCACGGACCCCGTCTAAATCTCGACACATTCAGCATCGTACGCCCTGAAAAAGTTAAGGCTAGTCGCACACTAATAATAATATCTGGGGTTTAACGTCCCAAAACCACGATATGATTATGAGAGACGCCGTAGTGGAGGGCTCCGGAAATTTCGACCGCCTGGGGTTCTTTAACGTGCACCTAAATCTAAGTACACGGGCCTCAAACATTTTCGCCTCCATCGAAAATGCAGTCGCCGCGGCCGGGATTCGATCCCGCGACCTTCGGGTCAGCAGTCGAGCGCCATAACCACTAGACCACCGTGGCGGGGCAGTCGCACACTAGTAAGCTGTAGTGTCAGACCGAACACACGAGGGTATACGTTCTGATGGTTGTGATCGACCTGTAAGCATAAAGCCCTCTCGTCAGAAAGGACACTTATCCGCATGCTGCCGTTTGCGGCTTGTTCCAAATTAACCTGAGTATTCATCGACTTGTTTTCTTTCTCTTTTTTTTTATGAGACCCCGGGGATACCTTAACGTCCCGTCGTATGGACTTTGTTTATTGCCGTCGCCAAACGCGTTATAGGTTCTTCGGAGGTCACCTTATCGATATTCGCCTCCGCTGTTGGCGCTACGTATTCACGTTGTTTCGTTTTTCTGACAGATAGATGAGGCAACTGGGAGATTACTGTCGCTGAAGGGTTGGCAGTTGAGTCTTTAACGCCCGGCACTTCATTGGTTTGATCTTGTGGCACATTATGACATGTTACTTACCTCAGGTAGAGCATATCAAGTTTCGCTGAGCGACATGATATGAGATTGATTGAGACTAGAGGGCTGCGCTGTTTGTTCAGAAAGGTTTAAGTGCTCATTCAACGAGTCAAAAGAAGCCAGATTTGCGTAAACAGTTTGTCGATCGTGTCTGCGCTATGTGGCTGCCGTAATTGTTTTTTTATCATGAAATTAAACGACATTGAAGTTCACTGGAAGATGGAGGTTTGAATAGATCAACAGCGGGCGCAAAAGGAATGTCTCTAAAGCGAGTTTTCCACAGATCCCCTTGTCGAAACGTCATCTACAGCAACAGTTTTTGTTCGACCGTCGATGATTATTTATTATAAAAGTCACGTATTAATATAAGTGAATTACTGATCACTAGTATGTCAAGGTTACTAGGTAATGCCGCCCACGTGATGTCTCCACTACTAGGCGATTTGCACGGCGTCTTTATGCAGAAAACAAACCACGAACGGGACACAGTCAAGCGTAATCGCAGAGTGAGGCCCGAAGGTTAAAAAATATTGACAGTCCAAGAACGTTTGAATGCTAGGACTGTTTGACTATTTGCATGCCAGTATATCGTCAAATAGTTGCTCGGTGGCGTATTTATTTCCGTACGCTTGTGTCGCGTTTCACTGGCAGTCATGCTCTTACGAAATATGCCTGTTTGCGGACTGCCTTTTCAGGCAAAGGGAATTGGCGTTTACCAAAATTGAGTTCTATTTCTCCCATTTTATTTTTTTTTTTACATAGTACCTCGTTACAAAAGCAAGTGACCTAGTTTCTGGACGCATGACATTGAGCGAAAGGCCGCCCCCGTTTGTATCTAGATTCTCTCAGAGAAGGAAGGCCTCATGCAATCGGGCGTCAGAACCGGCAAATGTGATTTCAATGAGGTTTCGTTGCCTGGGTCGTTCTACGAAACGTTTCGAATCTGCCCTGCAGCTGACACGACGATCGCAAAGTGCGTCAGATGCTTCGCCGAGGTCCTCCCGGGCTACCCGTCACACTCCTGCATGCTCGTGGCTCAAGTGAATGCGCACCGGAAGCGGGATCCGAGCCACACCTGCGCGGTGTCAGCGAAATACGCGTACCGCTGCGGTCGCAGCAATGGTGCGTCTGTGCGTGCGCGCGTGCGACGGCAAGCACTCGAATCCCTCGGGATGGCGATAAGGCACGCCACAAATCCGGGCTCTGCGTTTATCAGATTACGTAAACACAGCGCGCGCGGGGCGTGCAAACATGTCACGTTGGCGGCGGTGCACCGTTCCGAAGGCCCTCGACAGCCACCGAGCTGCCGCAGGCACGGCCGAACGACAGGGAAATAAAGGACTGCCGCCGCGTTTGCCGGCAGCGAGAAGGAAAGCAGTTCTCGGATGCGATTGGGGGAGCTGGCCCGCGGGCTAATGTCACCCCTTCGTAGGCAATTGGCCCCGGCAGCAAAAGAAGGATTCGCGCGTCTGACTTCGGTGTGCGCGGCTGCTTGGCACTGACGGCACGGGAACCCACCCGCCCAACGGCGGCAGCCTTTTTCTCTCGTTTTGATCCTGCAGCGCCTCTCGCGGCGCGTACCTTGCTCAAGCGGATGCGCGGTTATGGAAAAGCAAACGAGACGTGTTAGCCCTAATGGTGACAGATGGGCCGACATGCAGCAGAGTTATAGCACTCCGAGTGGCTTCCACGTGAGCGCAACAACGAGGCAGCAACAGGAAAATAGCGTCGTGCGTACTTGTGACTACAGTGACGTCGCTTCACTGCAGTCACTCACAGTTTTCTTCGTCTCCTGTTGTTTTTCTTTTTTTAGGGCTCGCATGCTTTTGTTCGGGTGGAAGATAGCGGCAGAGTGCCTTGAAGTGTAAGTCAGACACTTTATGAAGAGACCAGGCACGATGTTGCGTCCATAAATTACCGCGTCGCAGCCCGGCTGCGTACCCGCGCAGATATTCGAGCATCCTAAGATGCGCTCGAATTTGACTGGCTGTGCGAAAGTTAGAGCCATCAGCTTTGACGAGCGTTTCATTTTATTCAAAGATTTTTTCGACAACGTGCGAGCAATGCGCGCTTTGAAACGTTGTGCTTCTGTCTTGGCGTCAATAAAAGAGCTGCGTAACGGGGACCATATTTTGCAACAATTTATTTCATTTTGCATCCTTTTTTTTTTTTTGTCGTCATGGCGAGTGGCCGACCCCGGTGACACTAGCGGCATTAGTGCCAACGAAGAAGGCGTAAAATAATAATAGAAAATTAATAATATCGCTACTCAACGTTGTCACATGTGTACTTGAGTTGGCAGAGGACCCGTGATGAGATATCAAGAGGAAAATGTGTAGAGCGGTGACGAAAGCTACAAAGTCATTAGAATATCACACCCAGCTCAATTTTTTTTATATGCCTGCAGACAACTATTCCGCCTTAAGGAATGTCAGCGACGTACCACACGAACACTCGTATACCACCGTGGTGAGCTCACTCGCTTCGGAGACTCTGCGTCGGTCGGGACTGCGCTTACACCGGCAGTGACCGCACATTGGACACAGAAATACCGCGCAACTTATGGGTCCTCATACCCGTTTTGCGATGTAGTCGTGCCTGGGGCTACAAGCGCGTGTGTGCCACTTCAAAGCAACCGCACATCCTCCGTGTCACCCTCATGGCTTGCAAAGTAGATCCATGGGCCGCCTTCACCGCTCGCTACTAAACTTCAAACGCAAAACAAGCTATACTTCGTGTACATGTGACGTACCTTTTTTGTTGTTTTGTGACTTATGTTATGCCTATGGACAAACTATCGAATTAAAAAAAAAACACACACAGAATACTATGCGTGCTTCATGCTACAGACTTTAGTCATTTCGATATGTGCCTTGACTTTCAAGTTAGATTTTGTTCAGCAAGTGTCTTACTGTGTATAAGGGCAATAGACACTTGTCCAACATTGAGCTTCATGTGTTACATTGTCAAGATACACACCGGTGCATATAAAACGCATGCAGGTATACCAAAAGAACGAAGCTTGTGTAAATGTCCTTCTTTTTCTTTTTTTTCATTGCAGAGCGCGTTGGCTTTGTATAGTACGCGTATTTGCGCTAGCTATTGTTTAGCTACCAAGCTTATTGCGTTTTACTTATACTACCATGTGTGTTATTCCTCATAGGGTATACACTTTTATTGTTATTTATTTATTTATTTATTTATTTATTTATTTATTTATTTATTTATTTATTTATTTATTTGCATAGTGAGAGGCGCGCTTCGTGTGCTGACTTCACTCAGCTGTGTTGTTTAACATAAAATGTTCCATATCCTTTTGTTGCCACTTTTTGACATTACCGAGCATGTGGACCGCCTTCATAGAAGCTCGCCCATCAGGGAACGACGAACAGCGGCTGTTATGAGCTGTGAGAGTGTTCTTGAAACTTGCAGGTTATATCGAACATTAGTAGCGCGAAGCTCGTGTTCTCTTTAACAAATCATACAGGTGCTAACAAAGAGAGGATGCGCAGTCTACAGTGTCGGCCTCAGAGCGTATAGTTGTGCGTACTACAACTGCAACGCTCTATATATGTACGAAAAATGTATTCATTACGTGACTATTCATTATAGTCGGGTGGCTGCTGATATTTTCGTCAGAAAGCCAGTATGAACGATTTGTGTGTTATCCACACCACAGTAGAGACCTACGTTTATCTTCGGGAGTTCCCCATTTATTTATTTATTTATTTATTTACAAAACCCCCAGAGGCTCCAGCAGGAGTATTGTGTCAAGGGGGGGGGGGGAGGGATTCTACAGTGTATAAGACCACATAAGTGGACGCAATAAAACGCGAACATACATGTTATGGTACACAAAACTATAAAATGACGTTATATAAGTGTTAGCGAGAGCAAACGTGACATACAACTAATAAACAGAACGCAATAATATCTGGGATTTAAGGTCCCAAGACCACAATATCATTATGAGGGACGCCGTAGTGAAGGGCTCCGGAAATTTCGACGATCTGGGATTCTTTAACGTGCACCTAAATCCAAGTACACGGGCCTCAAACATTTCCGCCTCCATCTAAAATGCAGCCGCCGCGGCCGGTATTCGATCCCGCGACCTTCGGGTCAGCAGTCGAGCACCATAACCACTAGACCACCGTGGTGGGGCTTAATAAACAGAATGCAGAGTTACTCGTTTTTTTAAGGGTACATCACTACAACAACAAACTACAACAAATTGTACAATAGTTAGCGAAAAGAATGTATATGATTTAATGGAAGGTAGAAGCCACTAGTCATGAAAAAAATGGTGGTTACTTCGTGACGAAACAATATAGGGTCCTGAATGTTGACAATGTTATCGGAAAGACCATTCCATAATTCAAGTGCTACTGGCAATGCTGGTTAGTTGAATGCGTTAGTGCGTCCGAAAATGCGTTTGAAGGAACAGTTATTGTGCAAACGGCGGGACGTTCGTGTCGGTTGGGAAAGAGGGAGGATGGTTACGTGCTTACCGGATGCTATCTTGTGAAATAAGCAGATCAAAGCGATCTTTCGGCGGGAATCTAAGGAAGGCAATGACAGCGAAGATTTAATGTGAATGATGCTGGAATGTCGGCTGTAATTTTTAGCAATGAAGCGCGCGGGGCAGTTTTGAACACGTTCAAGGACGTTGATTAGGCAGGCCTGATGAGGTGACCAAATTGATGAGGCAAATTCAAGTTGAGGACGAACGAATGCTAGATATGCAAGTGATTTGGTCGATGTTGGAGCGTCGTTAAGGTTAGGTTTAAAGTAGCTGAGGGTGCGGGATGCCTGTGCGGAAATTTTATCTATATGCGTGATCCATGATAGTGTGCGTGAAAGATGCACACCAAGGCATTTGTAAGATGACATGTGTGTTACATGACAGTTATTAAGGGTACAGTTAAAGAGTGAAAAAGATCTCTTGCGAGTGAAGGTCATTAGCTTACACTTATCGGTATTAAGTGCCATTTGCCAGCGTGAGCACAGATTAGTTATGAGATCTGGGTCTTCTTGAAGAGCGAGATGATCTGATGATGAAGTTATCTTACGATAGATTACGCAATCGCCTGCGAAGAGTCGTGTATTAGAGGAGATATGCGATGGTAGATCAATAAAGTAAATTAAAAATAACAAGGGACCCAGAACACTGCCCTGGGGGACACCCGAAGTTACATAACTTAGAGGAGACGAGAAAGAATTAGTAACTGTATACTGTTTACGGAATGAAAGAAAGTTAAGGAATAAAGATTAGAGGATAAAGTTAAGGAATCTAGATTTAGTGACGACAGTTTAGATATTAGAAGACAATGCGGAACACGATCAAAAGCTTTAGAGAAATCAAAGAATATGCAGTCAATGTCAAGGTACTTATCCATGTCCATGAACAAATCATTGGTGAATTCTGTCAGTTGAGTGTCACATGAAAATCCTTTTCTGAACCCATGTTGGTTCTGATAAAAGAAATTGTTAGCTTCTAGGTGCTGAGCGATGTTAGAGGCAATGACATGTTCAAGTAATTTGCATAAGACACTCGTTAGAGATTCATCGACGCCCCGCCACGGTGGTCTAGTGGTTATGGCGCTCAACTGATGACCCGAAGGTCGCGGGATCGAATCCCGGCCGCGGCGGCTGCATCTTCGATGGAGGCGAAAATGTTTGAGGCCCGTGTGCTTATATTTAGGTGCACGTTAAAGAACACCAGGTGGTCGAAATTTCCGGAGCCCTCCACTACGGCGTCCCTCATAATCATATCGTGGGTTTGAGAAGTTAAACACCGGATATTATTATTAGACTCAACGACAACCATTCATCGACAAAAAAAAAAAAAAAAAAAAAAAAACATGCGTGAGGCTTAGCCCCTTTCGCATCGTTTTTGACCTCGTTGTTGGCTCGACTTTGTTGTGAAACGGTTTGAAACGGACTCATCCTCTTGGTTGCTAGAGGTCTTAAGATTCCTGTGTCGACCGACCAACCTAATTACATTATGCGACCTTGTAGAGTTAATTTTTTTCGTGTGCTCCGCGCAATTTGTGAGTGCAAGTGCCGCTGCGTCACGTCATGACACTTTACGCTATTATTCACGCTAGTATTATTAATCAGGCACATAATATTGACTTTTGCAATGATTGCGCAGGATACTGGTATTTGATCACGGTGAGTATATAGTTCAAACGCAGCACTACTCAGACACGACAGACACGGATTCACCGCACCTATGCTACAGCTCCTCCATCTTAAAATATCAGAAAACAAGTCTGGAACCGGTGGCATTTGCGTGTCTGGAGTAAGTTATGGGACCACAAGAATCAATAGTAGACGTATATCAGTGCCGCCGAGCCTTCATTCAGTCTTACATGCCTACCACAAGGTACACGCAACCGAAACATTCAGTTCATCCAGTTAAACGTTCTTAAAGTGAACTGCGGTACGTGCATGCTTGCAAAAGAAGTCGTCTTCTGAACACATTCGCATTGCAAAGTACACAGCATAGGAGTTTGCCACTTGGTGTCGCAACACGAGACATGTCGAACTAAACTCTAGCGCGGATTGTAAACTCGCACGCCTCCCTCGGCTTAATTTACCACCAGCTAACGTTTCTCGAAGCGGAAGTTACGACAGCTATTGAACCGTCCCGTTGTAGTCTGCGATTTAGACGCAATTGCAGTAACAGGAAATTGCATTTGGTTGAACGCTTACCACCGCGGTCTCAAAGCACAATTTCGCCGTCATATTAGGAAGAGAGCCTTGGTTTTTCTTTGGGAGAAACAGATAAGTTGATACTTCTGGGGACAAACGCCGTTTTAGAACCGTTTCGAAACATCTCCTTTAGTTTCATTGTGCAAATCATGCAATAGAAGTAGGTATAAGCTATATGCGAATCTACATATCAATAATGCGAATAACAATATATGCGAATCTACATAACAATAAGAAGTTTTATATTTTGCTTTTTCTTTATATTTTCATTATTGATCTTGTAGCACGAGTGTTTATTGCTGAGCATGACTTCGCAAAAAGAGTCCAGCGATGGCTTCTGGCTGTCGCTGTTTCAGTTCGCCAGTATTTTAGGGTAGAGAGCTAATTGACATCGAATTGTGCGGTGATTTCCTCTGGTTTCACACACACACACACACACACACACACACACACACACACACACACACACACACACACACACACACACACACACACACACACACACACACACACATATATATATATATATATAATGTTGATCCGCTGTTGCAGTGCACGCGATAGCTTTGGCGCGATACGATTTCGAGATAAAAGTAACGTACTATTCTAGGTTATCAGCGCTTATCAAAAGGACGTTATGCGCCACCAACGTGCGGCAACGCTAGCCTACTGACGAAACGTCAAGGCGTGTACTACACCCCAGCCCAGTTTTCGATCACGATGAAGTCCGAGACGAAGGGAAGGCGAGCGGTCAACCGCCGGAGCCCCAAGAGCAGCAGCGCGGTCGGCGATCCTCGTCTCGCGCAGACCGAGGCCGCGCGGAGTCCGGCGGTCTCCTCGGCGCGCCGTCGTCGCCGCTTTCGGAAGCCATTTCGCGTCGGCCACCGCGGCGTCGTATAAGGATGATGCGCGCAGTCGCGATGACGGATACTTGGCGGGCATCCCGCCGCGGCTCTCCCGAACTTTATGTGCGCGTTCCCCACTTGTTGGATTTATTAGTTGGCCGGAGGCGAAGGGGCAGCCCTGGCGTCGCCGGCGTTAACTGCCTTTATTGGGCCCGCTGGCGGGACAACCCGCTCTCCATAAAGGCAGAGGGGGTGGCGGCTAGCGCCGGCTTTGTTTTTCTAGTGGGCGCCAATGTTTTCTCGGGCGCGGGAAGTGCAACGCGGTCGGACAATCGGAAAAGTGCATTGTCGGCCTAGATGAGCCACGGGAAATTGCGGCTACGAGAGAACGTCGCGAAAAAGTGTACAGCGGCGGTGGTTCTTCTTTTTCGCGGCTTTCATATCTCCGACCACTTTCCTTGTAGCCGCCGTTTCCCTTTTGTCTGGAACGAGAGATGGCGTGTTCAGGTCCGATCAATATGCCACCACAGCGACGACGACGGGGTTTGTTCACCCCCACCCGATATGCCGTTTCAAGGAATGGTCCTCGCAACGAGCCCATGTCGCCGCTCTACGTTCGACGACGTGTCGTCCAGCTCTCGAGAGCGTCATGCAAATAAGTCTGAAACGGAACATTCAGTTCCGGCACTCGTATCAAATGAGTTACTGCATCGACCTTCCTATCTGCCAAGGCCTCATCATCCGCCCTGATGCGCTGTTGGCCGATAGGCAAGATAGAGGGACGAAGCTGTTCGGAGTCATTTATTAAATGCGGCAATACCGATAGCGCCGTAAGTCATGAATGAATTTCTTGCGTTTTATCAACAGGCTCGACCGCGAAGCGAGATAAGATAATAAACTCGATTGGCCCATTTTCCACTTGTAGCGGTCACTACGAATAAAATAAAAGTTCAACCGATAACTTCATGTCGTATCTTGAGACCACACTTAGGGTCGCAGGGCTTACGCAGGGCTTCTATTTGACCCTAGTCGTATATGACAAAGAAGCAGAAATTGTTGCTATCAGCCGCCACGGTGGTATAGTTGTTACGGTGCTCGGTTGCTGACCCGAAAGTACCGGGTTCGCTGCCGGCCGCGACAGTCGCATTTCGATGGAGGCGAAATACTAGAGTACCATTTCCTTCGATTTAGGAGCATGTTAAAGAGCCCCATGTGATAGAACCTTTCCGGAGCTCTCCACTACGGCGTGATTCATAATCATATCGTGGTTTTGCCACGTAAAGCCCCAGAAATTATAAAACTGTTACCCTCAGCCTGCCGCCCGAGATCGAATTGATGCTTCTCAGTGACCTTGCTATTCGCAGTCAGACAGACTAAATCTTTACTATTGCACCAGAAATGTTCTTGGAAATTTGTACTGAGGTTTGTGTGCCAACCTGAGTGCTTGCGTCTGGTGTATTTCCGAGCCAACTGCAGGGATAATACTTATCGTGTAGCGGAGGCGGATGGCGCTTTGTGCATCGCAAACAGGCAGTCTCCCAAAAGGTAAGGCATGAAGTTTGGCTAGTTCAGTTCAGCATTGTGACATACGAGTACAGTGGATTCCGAATAAACGGAACTCGTTTGAAGTGAAATGGCCGGTAAAAATAAACAAAAAAACAATGACATAGGTTTGGCTGGCCGCCCAATGTTAACAAGCATGAGTTGAACGGCACACATCCTGTTGTAAACCCTGGTTCAAGGGAACTGTAACGAAAACTGCCACCTGACACACATCGACTAATGCACGGTTTCAAACACACAGCCCGCGGACCTTTCACTATAGCTATAGCGGCCCGCATATGACTGTCTTCCTCCCATACGTTATTTATTATTATTATTTTCTTAACAAATATGTGCAAGAGTTACACAGACGTGGTCTCAAGCATACTTTTCGTGAGGCATCGCATTACGTCGTCATGTGATGAAACATAACCGTGGACCAAAAGCTCTATCAGCGTCCAGATTTCATCCATTCTGGAGATCAGCATTGATATGTTTCTCGAATCCTGGCGTCAAATCCCCTTCAGATAT
The DNA here is from genome assembly GCF_013339695.2 of Rhipicephalus sanguineus. NCBI lineage: Eukaryota > Metazoa > Arthropoda > Arachnida > Ixodida > Ixodidae > Rhipicephalus > Rhipicephalus sanguineus. Next base: position 270,273,608 of record NC_051176.1, on the reverse strand, counting down.
GATCCATATATCAGGCATGGGAAAGGCCTGCTTTCAAATGGCAACGTTAGCTGACACACAAGTAGCACTACTACTTGTGTGTGTGTGGATTTTAGATAAAACGCCAGTAGTTGAACCCGCTGGCGGATATTCCTGTCCGGGTCTGGAAGGCAATGACGCCATAGTCATCTCACTCTAGTCATCTCACATAGTCATCTCTCGCATCCTCGGCGTTTCACAAGAAACGCCGAGGATGCGAGAAGAAGCACCAGTGCCCTTTCGTGGCCTGTGCTCAAAGTGTTGTTTATAGATTCCCATTTTCGTGCGGCAAGCTATATATCGGGCAGACGGCAGATGCCTGAATGATAGGTTCAGAGAGCACAGACAGAAGCTTCACTGTCACCGCGACGGGCATGTATCAGTGCATTGTAATGACTGCGGCTGCCGACCTTTGTTCAATGAGTGTGTAGTTCTGTATGGGAACTTTGATAAGGATACGCGAGAGATTGTCGAAGCCTGGTTGATTGCTAAAGAAGATACCAATTGTGTTAATGCACCCTCGATTGCTCTTAGTGCAAAGGAAATTGCGTATCTGGATGACGCAGGCTTGCGCGTGTGATACGGTTTTGCGGTGATGGCTGCGGTTTTTTCATTGCTGTACGGGGCGTTCAATAAAGATTTCCTCTGACTGACTTGTATTCATTGCAGGATGCTGAAACTGCGCATATGTAATGCCATAAGTCACTGTAGATCACGTGCCAATTTGCAACTCTAAACTAGCAAGGGTCTTTCTTTTAGAGGTGCTGAAGTGGTGTGAGGTGTGAGAATGGATGCAGTGGAATACAGAGCAGCCGTCAAGTTCCCGTACTTGAAAGGCCGCACTCCAAGGGAGACGTTCGATGAGATAAAAGAGGTTTATGGGGAGGATTTCCCGTCATATGATGTAGTGAAGAAGTGGCATCATCAATTCAAATACGTCTGATTTCGGTGGAAGCAGCTCCGATTGCAGGGCGACCCCACTCCGCTGTCGATGACCACACAATCCAGCAAGTGGAGGCCGCCATTTTGAAAATTCGCAGCGTTAGCGTTCGAGACCTAGCCCAACATGTCAAGATTAGTGTAGGGTCCATGGAAAAAAATCATTCAGGACCATCTTCATATGCGTTAGGTATCCGATCGCTGGGTTCGCCGGCTGCTCCCACCTTTCCAAAAGCAGGACCGAGTCGAATGCTCCCGGGCTCTTTTGACCATGTGCCATGGAAACCAGCAGGACTTCTTCAACAGACAGATTACACAGGATGAATGCTGGGTCCATCACTATGATACGGAGACTAAAGTCCAGTCAATGCAATGGAAGCACTTGGACTCACCGCCTCCAAAGAAGGCACGCATCCAGCCCTCGGTGAGCAAGGTCAAGCTCACAGTCTTTTGGGACCAGCACGGAGTAGTCTTGATGGATTTCCTAGCAAAGGGTGCCACGATTACTGAGGCATACTATGCTTCACTGCTGCGGAAATTGCGAGAGACCATCAAAAATAAGAGACGTGGCATGCTCACCAAAAGCGTCCGCTTTCTGCGAGACAATGCCCCAGTTCACAACTCACATGTTGCCCAGACGGAAGAACGCTATTGCGGCTTTGAAATTCTACCGCATCCCCCTTATTCACCCAACCTCGCACCATCGGACTTCCACCTCTTTCCAACATTGAAGTCATATTTGAAGGTCAAGCATTTTCCAGATGATGAGACTGATTTCTGAAGTTACAACATGGCTTTTGCAGCAACCTGTCAACTTCTACAAGCGAGGTGTATAGAGTTGCATAAAAAGATGGGAGAAGTGTGTGTCCCTGGGTGTCAACTATGTAGAGAAGTACTAATAAATCTGCAAAGTTTCGTCGCTCTCCGTCCCCAGGAAGTGGGTCAGGGGAAATCTTTATTGAACGCCCCTCGTATAAGCACATGTCTTCCGAAATAAAGATTCAGTTGTGAGTAGCGCACGTCCCGTCCTCTTTCTGTGGTCCCTGTCGTATCGGCGCTATGGCTTCAATGAATTACACAAGGAAACATACAGAACAGTAAAAGTGCATGTAAAACATTGAATAGTTATACAAAGACAGAACAATATTTTGCAGATAAATATAAAATTGCAAACGTATAATTGTTGTAAACGAAAATTATTAAGCACAAATAAAAAGCAATATACACTGGAATTAACACAAAAAGTTATGAAAAAAGTAGTTGACCTATTTCCCGCTTTACTATTATTCCTAATCTGTGGTTTTTGATTGTTTCTTCTACACATTTGTCGTTGTTCAAGAGTGTCGTTATCTGGTAGTACAGCGTTTGTGAACCATAGTTTGCCCTGATCCTGTTATTCCTATAGCTAACATGTCAAAATGCATAAGGTAGGAATTTTTGAGGGTCTTGTAAGGTGAGTGAAAAGACAGAGTCATTCTTAAGTAAGTGATGTGTCTCAAGAGCCAACCGCGGGAGCTATTATAGATTTGTATAATGAAGCAGCAAAGGCCTATGTACAGAAGCGTTTACTTGAAAATTTCTTAACTACGACCAATTTTGTTTAATTGTAATGAAATATCTGATTGTACCCCGAAAGTTTTGTCTTTCTTGCTCAAAGGCACTTCTTACACCGTGCTCAAAGCATACCAGTTTCATTCCGAAAAAAACTTACTGGGATTTGTTTGGCTGCTTAACATGACAGCTCTTTATACGCTGCGAGGTCAAGTGGTTTTTGCTTGACACTTTCGTAATTGACGCGTATCGCTGCTCTACTTGGCGAGCAGCTAGCTGGTTGCCATCTACTTGTAAAAACGTCATAAAGAAGCCTTCGCACGATGGCGGAAATACCGCTGTGCAACCTTGTCCGTAAGCGTATTACCGTTTTCGTAATAGCGCATCACCCTACAGGCGTAGAGCAGCAAAAACGCTGGTAGCGGTATTTTTTGCGACGCATCGTGTGAAGACGATAGCTACAGAGTCAGCGCTCACAGTTCATTGAAGGCATAAAAGCGCAATAATTTTGCATATCCTACTTGTCTTCTAGCGTAAAGGATTCGCTAGCAACATATCCAATAACGGACAATCTTTTACCAAGGTCATTTGATAACACTGAAATTATTGGGGGACTCTGTTTTTACCATTTCTTCTCCGAGAGAACTTGTGGCGCACAGAAATGCCTCAGGCGTATTGTAGTGGCACAAACCGTCGCAGGATATCACTGCTATTCACACCATTGCCACTTCTAGCTCTTCTTACCTCCTGATTTATAACAGTAAAAAACAAAAAACAAAAAAAAATTGGCAGATCCCACTGTACCGTGGGAATCGGTGTTATGCGAAGCATGCGCGGAATGGTGACAGTGGCTTAATTTTTCACATTAAGCGAAACGTTACGGAATGGCGCTAGAGAAATGTGCAGGTGGTATACACATAATCATACGTTGAAGAGTCGCATATTAATTATATAACCAGTTGTTTACAGTTGCGAAACGATGCCAACAGCAACATGGGTGTTACGAACACCGGACTCGGTAAGCTGCTAGGTAGTGCTTATATACTTCAACACTGGATAGCGCGAATCCGAACAGCACAAAGATGAAACACGTATGCACAGGACAGGCGTTACTCGTAACGAACCTTCATTCACGAAAGTTTCCCTGGATATACACACAGCCGAGTGGCACGCGCAGGCGCACTGCACGTACGTTACAGTCACAGTTGCAGTTGTTACAGGCGTTACAGTTGTTAACTTGTCCGAACGCACGCACGTTTAACGAACCCGCGTGTATGTGTAGAAGGGGTTCTGGACAGTTCTTGAACAAGGTCATCATCACCGTGATCAGTGAGCACCAGCAGCTGGACCGGACTTCTTAATCGGATCCGTTTGTGACCGCGGCTACGTGGGTCTAAGCGTAGTGAAGTGCGAGGTATAGCACAGCTGGTGGAAATCCTGGATGCCTCTTACGATGAAATGATCTATGATGCCTCCTGTCCTGGACGTGGCAGCGAGGTTTGTTGATGCTCTGTCCACATTCAAGCGGTCTTTCACGCAGTATAAAGACCAGGCGTTGTTGGGTCTTGATAAATCAGCGTTGAAGTCACCGGTAATGATGAGAGGCCTGGTTCTCTCGGCAGATTCATTGTAGGAAGCATTGACCCCTGTTTTTGCGTAATCAACGTGGTCCGCGTTGCAGACCACGTGAACGAGTGCATGATAGTTGAGCGTCTTCCAGAGTTGTTATGTCTTCAGGTTCCTCACTTTCCTTGCGTCCGCCGCGGTGGTGTAGCGGTTACGGTGCTCGTCTGCTGACCCGAAGGTCGTGGGTTCGATCCCGGCCGCGACGGTCGCATTTCGATAGAGGCAAAATGCTAGATGCCCGTGTACTGTGTGATCTCGGTGCACGTTATAGAATACCAGATAGCCAAAACTTCCGGAGCCCTTCGTCACGGCGTCTCTCATAATCATATCGTGGTTTTGGGACACAAAAACCCAAAAATTATTATTATTATCACTTTACTCGCATATCAACGTTTGTGTTCGCGGTTACTGTGTTGGTTGAGACTTTGTATCACCTGTGGCACATACCCGCATAACATGAACTCTGGTATGCGGGTATGTGCCACACGTGACTGAGAGAAAGGGTTTCATGACGTCCGCGACAGGTATTTTGCGTTGTTCATGTCATGACCAGTGAATCGTGTTCGTCATACACTGATCCCCTGCTGTGCCAATTTTGGTACATTACAAGTTATGGAGACAACCAGGAGAGCGCCCAGACGTAGGCGGCTAGATAGATAGATAGATAGATAGATACATAGATAGAAACGCCCAAAGTGCCTGAGGTTCGCTAAGAAATGCTTCGCATTTAAAAACAACAGCATTACGGTGACCTAAAAAAAAAACGAACATACCTAAGTCAAATAGCAAGGTGGTTCCGTATTAAACAATCCCAGTCAATAATTGTGCAGTGTGTTTCACGTAAGTAGAAATAAATAGTTAAAAAAACAAGTGGTTAAATGGCACCAATGGCATAAGGTTTGCCGTCATGTGGCACTCGTCATAGCATTTTTTATATTGCGCCTAAATGGTTAATTAAATAAGCTCAATCATGCAACATTTTTAATATTCACTTGTGGGCCGAATCCGTTTCGTCACGTCATAGAACGAACTTAAAAATGACCGATCCCCCTTTTTTTTTTCATCGTACACGCTGCGTGGTAAATATTGTCTGGCTTTTCAAAAGAAGCCCTCGAAATATAAAATAAAACCATGTGACTGTGCTTATGCGCTACTAGAGTTACTGTATATGCTACCTTTAGGTAGCAGAGTTGCGCATCTGTCTTCCAACGCCGCTAGCAACCATGCATTGCGGAGAAGCTGCCGCTTGGGCCACTTTTTTTATTTCTCGACGCCGCCGCTGCAGCGAACTGAATTAACACTAGCCATCGACAGCCAATGTTTATCGCCGGTCTTCGACACGCCAGACAGGTTAATCGGCGACACAGTAGGCATGTCGCCTGCAAAAACGAACTGCGACTTTACCGCATAGCTGTGGTTGCTAGCCGGACCTATGCGCTACTCTGCTACCTAAAGGTAGCATATACAGTGACTCTATGCGCTACCGTACTGCAGTGCTCTCAAACGTGCTTCGAGCGAAACAACCACCGCGTGAACCGCCAAGCTATCGCTTCTCAGGTGAGGTAAACAGCGCAAAAAAACGAAGACAGAGTAAAGGAGGGACACACCACGAGCGCTGTTTACCTCACCTAGCTATGAATCGTTACCAACTTGTCCAGTTTTCAATTCTACTTAGTGTCGCTTCTCAGGGTCTGTGGCGTTTGCTATGCCGTGTGGGGCCTTCAGAGATGTTGGCTTACTGTGGAGCCGATACCTAAAGCAGCGGCCGCTCATTTCGCCACGGTCCACGCCCCGGTTTGTTCGTTTTCGAATGCCCTCTACAACGTAACAAAGTGCACTTGGCCTTTAAGTAAATATCTGAAGTGTCGCATATTTCATCTTAGTTATTTAACAAAGTAAGAGCAATATAAAAATACGCTAACGAGAGCCACATGACGCTAAACGATGTCGTTGCTTTTATTCGGTAGAGGTTAACCACGTCCTTGTAAATATTCTGTTCCATTTACGCGAAACACCCTGTATAAATACGATACAGGCGGCACCTCTAGAAGCTATGACTCTCGTACGTCAACTTAGATGTTAAGGTCAGACAATATAAAACTGAGTGCCTCAACTTAGACGTTAAGTTCAGACTATAGAAGACTCAGTGACGATTGAAAATAGCATAAAAGGGCTCGTGGGCACACTGATGAGAAAAACGGAATACTTTGTATTATGTTTCTCAAATCCCTTTCCTGATATTTTTTTAAGATTTCTTATAATTTGCATTATTATAATGCAAACTCAATTTGGCTATTTTACGAAATCGTAAGCAGAATTTTTTTTACTGCATACTCTACGCACGCTCCAATGATACAGTACTCCAAAATATCTTCTGTTACGTAAATGCTTGTTCTACTGCATCTATCATCGGCACCGATGGTGCCACGGTTGTTATAATCTCATTTGCATATAAATCAATCTCATCATCAAGCTTAGATCCACGAGATCTTTCAAATCGCTGATGTGTGAAAGCCGCGAGACGCAAATCAACCCCATTCTTGCATTCTTGCGACATTGCAATAAAGCACCACGCAAGAGAAATTTCGATAACGACACTATAGCGGCGTCAGAATTTGAGCAAAAGACTCCGCACGCATTGGAGTACTCAGCACAGTACAGTGGCTACGAACAAGTGTCATGGCACGGACACAACTAAAAATAAAGAAGACATCGCGAAAAAACGTCGGCTCCGCGTAGACGTTCGCACGCCTGTTTTTGTCAAGGTGGCTCGAGCGCCATCACGTGAGTCTGCTCCACCAATAGGGGCGCGTATACCTATTCGCCTGTGCTCGCTGGAGCACTCTGGCCGAAAGATAAAATAATGTCATGGTCGTTAGGTTTATTCAGGTGGAATAGTGGCAGCAGTATCATCTTGAGAAGCGCAGTTCAGCCAACGTTTATTGTTTCGCACTGTGGTGTTTCTATAGCAGTATCTTGTATCTTTGGATACACGATACGTTATCGAATGTATCGGAAATATGGATACAGATACTCGTTTTGCGAGACGTATCGCGATACAAATCCAAGATGCCCAAGGAGTATCTAAGATAGTATCTAAGATACATGTATCTTCGATACTGCCCAGAACTGGCTGTAAATGATCTCAAAGCACGACATTAAAAAAACGGGATATGGACAGATATGAAGAAGACATACAATACACGGAAACACATGTTTGTTTCTATTCTATGACCTTTCTTTATTTCTTTATCCAGTTCGCGCTTTTACTAGTCATTATTGTCGATAACCAGCGTTCCAAAATTGCCACTTTCAGTTTAAAGTCGGAGGAATTCCCGAAGTATGGAGAAATTTTTAACACGAAAGTGTTTTATGCCGCGGTCCACCACAGCTCCACTGTCGTATTTACGTCACGGAAATGACGTTGTAAAATATAAAGACTAACGGTGGGTAAAGAAAAAAACAGAAGAAGAAGTTCCGTCACAGGGAATTGAACATACGACCCCTCGCTCCGCAGCGCACAGCGCGAAACGATTCGGCCACGGACGGTACGTTCTTCACAATGCTAACGGCGAGCTATTTATATACACCATTTGCCGGTGGTGGTACTCAGAGATCGGCGTTACAGTGCGTTTTCGTTATCACTAGCGAGATGGCGCGAAGGGCTCGAAGAGCGTAGAAGAGCGCGCTTGAAAGGTCGTCGCCGTTGCGACGAGCGCCCGCGTCTACAGGGCGTGGTCGCTCGTGCGTGCGCTTATCTCGTGATCGCGGTGGTTTGTACGTCTCGCGTTGAGAGCACGAAGGTCACTTGGCTCACTGCAGCGGCCGCTTTTGCGAAAGGAGCGCGGTGCTCACGCAGAAATAAGTTACAAATGTGACAGTTCGCTCTCATCCTGTGTATGTTTGTTCCGTGCGTCCTTTCTGCTTGAGCAGCGCGTTGGAAGTTTCGCGCTGCTTGCCGTTCTTCGCGTGACATTACAATTTGTTGCTGTAGCATTCATTCCTTCGCCCTTGGGGTGAAAGAATGTGCAACAAACGCTCAACTACGTCTGTGAAGACACGTTTCACTTTCGTGTTATACCGATTCCTATGACAGAGGGATCAGCCATGTTTTTTTTGTTTTTTCAGTTGCGCAATAGGTAATGAAAATAAATCCGCTACGTTTACTGCAAATTATTCCTTAACTTTTAGACGTTATCCTTTTTATTTGCGGGAGAAGGATGTACAACTATACATATTCACCAAGAAATGGTAATACCAAGATTGTGAGCAACGTCAATGCAAGGAGCTGTATTTTTTATCAGTGTACGGAAACCAGTGCAGAATAGCGAACGTACGTGTCACACTTTTATTTACAAAGTGTCACGCGTATACCTTCAAAGGAACAGCGGAAATAAATATAAACCGGCCCACCGGGAAGGAAACATTTTGTAGTAAAAACGCTATATACCCACCGATGGGACGCCCGAGTGCTACGATGTTTCACCACCATTAGCCCGAATATAGCCGGCGGCAACACATTTCGAAGACGCGCGTTTTATTACTGCAGTCGTGTCTGAGTAAGTAAGTGAAAAAAAAAAAGGAGACCACTGTTTGCTTCGCAACTCGCGCGCGTCGTAACGCTATATACGCTGGAATGAAATGTTATTTCGGCTCGACTTGTTTGCCGTCATAAAACTTGCAATGGTTTTTTAAACTCCTCGTGGCTGAATGTTCTTCCAAACGCCGGGCAGAATTTGCTCAAAAGCCACGTCGTCAAGCTTTGAGTCAAAGCGAGGTTATATTGTGGAACGAAACCTACATCGTCTCAAACAAGGGGTGAAATCATTTTAGCGTGAAGCACCGAAGAAAACGGCATCACACACACACACACACACACACACACACACACACACACACACACACACACACACACACACACACACACACACACACACACACACACACACACACACACACACACACACGCACACGCGCACACACACACACACACACACACACACACAAGTAGTAGTGCCAACAGTTGTAGAACCAACAGTTTTTTTAGGACATGGACTAGGTTGGGTTTACAGCTGCTGCCTTCAGGTGAAGCAAGTGGGTCAGACAACACACCTATAGTGAAGAAGATAGGGAACCTGGGGTGCTATGCAGGATGGCCCGAGCTTCTCGGGAACACGAGTTTGCTTCGAGCTCGAACTACGGTGGTCATGATATGAAGACAGTGCGAAGCGCGCGATAGCAGCGTTGATAAAAGCGGCTGCAAGAACGAGCGTGGCGTCACAAACGCATGTGCGGCATTTGCGCCAGTTTTCAAAGGAACACTGCGTGCGAACGCGTCAACGCCGCCACTCAGTCAACATTTCAATAGTGCAGCGACGTCAGCTTGATTGTCGCGTTTTCTTGCCAACTGTACATCGCGCCTCCCACAGGCGTGTTCGTGGGCGTTTGTCCTCTTTCGGCCAAGTTCTTTCGTTCCACCTACAGCATGGACATTTCCAGTCTCGCAACAAGGGCGCACACGCAGCACTCTCGTGCAGCACGTCTCGCTTCTCTCTAATATTACAGATAAATAAATGGACAGGTTGCTGCTACTTAGAGTGCACGTCCGAAGACTCTTCTGCAGTAACGAATCGCTAGTAGGAATATCTCAACAAACAAGAAAATGCAGTGAAACCTCGGTGATACGAACACACCTCATACGAATTTCGGGGTGATACGAATTTTTCGTTGGTCCCGGCCAAGGCCCATTGGCCTGCAACGTAATGGAATATGGCTGTTGCAAACCGATTTTCACCCAGCGACGTTTGATACGAACGTAGGCTACCGCCCGGGTACGAAGAGGTCCGCGCTGTCGCAGAAGACGCGCCAAGCACGTGCGAGCACGGGAACGCAAGCGTGGGCATGCGCGCCGCACCGCCAAATCGTCAGAATCACGGTGTAAGAAAAACACTTTTCTAACGGTCAGAAAAAACTTCAGGGACGCGTCACGGCCTCCGACACTGTGTGCGTGAATCTTTGAGGCTCTTATGTGCCTCCGTGTGCATTCGCGTTTAGATTACAGAGGACATTAGCGCCGTGCTTTTTTTTAACCCATAGACCCGGGCTGCTGTCGTTGTACTGTGTTTACACGTGCCTGCCTCGTGCATCAGACATCCTATGAAAGGTGGACGAGGACCGAAAGAAGGCGAGGACGGTCTTGGCGGAGGATTCAGGCGTCACAATGTCAACATGCGCGACTGTTGAGTTCGCACGTGTGCGGGCACGGCCGTACATCTCCCAAAGAGCATCCCCAACACCTCCGCGATAACAAAATCATAACACAGGGCCATGGTTCTGTAACTTTGTGGCCTTGATCCATCGCGTCAAAGCGCTACTGTCGTTACTTTCACTGCAGCACTCTACTGTCGTGCAAGAAAGCGTACTAAAATTTGGAAGGGGCTATTGCTGTCGGGGGTCACAACGCACCTGGTTCATTAATGAAATATACGCGCGTGCGGGTCGTATATTTACGAGTGCTTGTATGATTGCCGACATCTAAAAACTTAACTAACAATCATTCAGGGTTCTTCCTGATGTTGCTGCAGCCTTGAAAAACAATACAGTGAAACCTCGGTGATACGAATCTCACGGGACCACCAAAAATATTCGTATCATCCGAAATTCGTATCACCAGAAAGCATGGAAAATTAGCATGCGACAAAAGAAAGCTGGCGTACATTTTCATTTATTGTTTTTCAGGGCCGCAGGAACGTCACGAAGAACCCTGAATGGTTGTCAGTAAAGTTTTTAGATGTCGGCAATCATACCAGCCCTCGTAAATATACGGCCCGTACGTGCGTATTTAATTAATGGACCAGGTGCGTTGTGACCCGCGACAGCAGTAGCCCCTTCCCAATTTTAGTATGTTTTTTGTATGACACCGGAGTACTGCAGCGAAAGTAAGAAAAGAAGAGCTTTGACGCGATGGATCAAGGCCACAAAATTACAGAACCACGGCCCTATGTTATGATTTTATTATCGCGGAGGTGTTGTGGGTGTTTTTTGGGAGATTTACGGCCGTGACCGCACATGTGCGACCTCAACGGTCGCGCATGTTGACGTTGTGAGGCCTGACTCCTTCGCCAAGACCGTCCTCGCCTTCTTTCGGTCCTCGTCCGCCTTTCATAGGATATGTGATGCACGAGGCAGGCTCGTGTAAACATAGTGCAACGACAGCAGCCCGCGTCGACGCGTTAGAAAAAAACAACATGGCTATAATGTCCTCTGTAATCTAAATACGAAGGCACACGGAGGCACATAAGAGCCTCAAAGATACGCACACACAATCCCGGAGGCCGTGAAGCGTCTCTAAAGGTTTATTCTGCCCTCAAAATGTTTTTCTTACACCGTGATTCTGACGATTTGGCGGTGCGGCGCGCATGCCCACGCTTGCGTTGCCGCGCTCACACGCGCTTGGCGCGTCTTCCGCGACAGCGCGGTCAGCCCTTCTTCGTACCTGGGCGGTAGCGTACGTTGGTATGAAACGTTGCTGGGGAAAATCGGTTCGCAACAACCGTACTCCATTACATTGCAGGCCAATGGGCCTTGGCCGGGACCAACGAAAAATCCGTATCACCCCGAAATTCGTATGAGCTGTGATCGTATCACCGAGGTTTCACTGTAAATGAATATGTACCCCAGCTTTCTTTTGTCGCAGGCTAATTTTCCATGCTTTCTGGTGATACGAATTTCGGATGATACGAGTATTTTTGGTGGTCCAGCGAGATTCGTATCACCGAGGTTTCACTGTAGTAACATTTCTCGCCGCAAATGCCACCAGGGGCGCTTGCTTCATGGCTGTGAGGGGTACGTCGTGAGCGCGGTGAAATTGAATGCGAGACATCGTAGCCACGTGATGATATAACCTTTAGTTCTTCGTGCGTGTGTGCATAGTCTGTGCGGTTAAGCTCATAGATGAATCGTGCCGCTCGCTGGTGTTGCGGCATGAGCACTGCTCCTCGGCAAGTGCAAACGCGGTGGGTGGACCCGATCTTCGACGCGGACGCCTGCCAATCAAACTGATCGACGCGCGAACTCGGGTACAAACTCGTTGATTCTGAAAGGGCCCCAGTTCAACTCGTCACTATCATAGTGCCGGTGTGCCTGTCAAGTGTTTCATGCGGTGGACACTAAGCAGCAGCTTCTTTACATATAAAATAATTTGGTCAGCTTGCACTACTTGTGCAAGGCTGGAGCCATCAAAGGAGCGTGTGATCAGCTAGCTTCTTCCAGCTTTTTACGTGGCTCGTCTACTCAGGCTGCTCGGTCTGCTCTGGAGTGAAGGCCACGTAAGGTCGGTCTCCATTTTGATGGTATTAATTAGCTATGTCTTAATTAACATGATATTGAATAGTTATGTCTTATATGGTAATGTTTTAGTCACCACGACATTAATCACTCAGGTGTAATTAGCAAGGTATTAGTATGGCGCTAATGAGCATAATCCTAAATAGCATGACCTTAGTGAGTAAGGCACTAATTAGCTTGGTTTTAATGAGCTCCCCGTAATTAGCGTCGTGTTATTTATCATGGTATTAATTAGCTCGGTCTTAGCTTTTCGCGGCTTCATTAGCATGGCCTTAGTAAGATGTGGCTTAATTAACTTGGTCATATCATGTCCTGGTTTAATTAGCTAGGTATACCCATAGATCGGCAAACTTACTCATGAGTCGACTCACTCAGACTCACTCGGACTCAGATCTGGCCTTGAGTGTGAGTCTGAGTGAGTCCGGGTGAGTAATCTTTTGGTGAGTTTGAGTCCGAGTGTGTCCGGTTGAAGAGAATTTTAGTGAGTCTGAGTCCGACTGAGTCCAGCTGAGGAAAATATTGGTGAGTCTGAGTTTGAGTGAGCTCCACCGTTTCTTGCCGACTTATGGTCCTATCTACTCATCTTAAGCATTACTATGACCCTTATATCGGCTTACGTTTATACTCATGTCTATTCACACATATCTCAGCACACTAGCATTCATGGGCCACCTCAATATTTACTGATGGGAAGCGTGAGTTAGGGGACGAGGTACCGTGACCTCCCCCACGAACTCTTTCATGGGATGTTCTTGATAAAAATGTCTCGTGTGTGTCGCGTATTTCATAAAAATGTCCTTACTGGATCGATATATGATAATGATGATATTTGATATACGATGATAACTCGTATTTGAACGTACAAGATCAAAAGGCGTATTGCAAAAGCACTGATTATGTGAGATATTGGCGTTATAGAGGAATGACACCAAGATCGAAAAAGCTAATTTTACTCCAACGGACTCATGAGTCGACTCACTCAGGCTCACTCAGACTCAGGTGAAGCCCTGAGTATGAATCTGAGTGAGTCCGGCTGAGTAATACGTTGATGAGTTTGAGTCTGAGTGAGTCCCGCTGAGAGAAAGCTTAGTGAGTCCGAGTGAGAAAAGTTTTGGTGAGTCTGAGTGAGTCCTCAGAGCAAAATATATTTCTTGAGTGAGTCTGAGTGAGCTCCAATCTTTTTGCCGACCTATGGACCGTATACACCAGATTTTTCTTAGCCTCGTAGCGCGAGTGTCAGCCTCGCCGCTGGATGGATGGATGGATGCTATGAGCGTCCCCTTTATAACGGGGCGGTGACATGTCTGCCACCATGCTCGAAGAAAAAAGAAAAAAAAAACTTCCTTGTTTCATGCTGGCCTAATACCTTGTCTACATTGATTAAATCTATCTTATTATACCAAAAAAATTTATAAATTCACTTACGGTCTATCTCTCTGCCTCTTAAGGCAGAATGACCTTATTCCCCCCCCCATTATTTATTTTTGTACTTTATCTCTACTCTTCTGCCACCAATACTCTAACCGTCTCTTACTTATTTCTATCGCGGACGTGTTCAGCTTTCCATTGTTGTCCCTAAAACCCAAGGCTTCCTGTAGACTCGTGCCCACAAGTATACCTGGGTGAATATCGCCACATTGAATCAGTACATGTTCCATCGTTTCCTTAGTTCCCCCGCAGCATGTACAGTGTTCGTCTTCCTTACTGAATCTCGCTTTATAACTTCGCGTTCTAAGGCAGCCCGACCTTGCTTCAAACAGTAAAGCGCTTCCCCTTGAATTATCATAAAACCTTTCCCTCCTTATTTCGTTTTTTCCCTTTCGGTAGTTACTCAGAGCCGGCTTCTTTTCCATCGCTGTCATCCAATAAGTCCTCTCCGCCTCCCTGACCTTCCGCTTAATGCTCCCTGTTGCCATATCGCCCGCACTGCCAGCCGTATATTTACTGGTGAGCCTCCTAGTTCTTTTTCTCCACTGCGTGTCAACGCTTTTTCTATACAAATACCTGAAAACCTTCTCTGCCCATCTACTCTTCTTCATTTTCCTCAGCCTCTCTTCGAATCTCATTTTGCTCTGAGCTTCCCTCACTTCAAAGCCTGTCCATCCCATATCCCCCTTTACAGCCTCAATTGTCGTCTTCCCGTGAGCGCCCAACGCGAGGCGGCCCACCGTCCTTTGATTTACATCCATTCCTGATTGTACCTCTGACTTCATGCAAACCACTGAGTTCCCAAATGTAAGCCCCGGGACCATCACACCCTTCCACAGCCCTCGAAGCACCTCGTACCTATTGTATCCCCATAAAGCTCTGTGCTTCATAATTGCAGCATTCCTCTTTCCCTTTGCTACCGCTGCTTTCTCTTGTACCTCCATATATCTATCCCCTTCATTTACCCATACTCCGAGGTACTTGTACTCGCTTACCCTCGGTATTTTTGGCCCTGTATGAAGACCGCATGGTCTTCGTGATCATTGAATACCATCAATCCACATTTTGTTGCACTAAATCCTAGTCCTAGAGCCTCACATTCCCTTCCGCATATATCTGCCAGTCGCTGTATATCATCTTGACTGTCCGCAAATAAGACAATATCATCAGCATAAATAGACCTGGAAGCTTCTGCTCAACCATCGTGCCGACCTGTTTGTGTGACAAATTAAATCCAATGTTGCTACCTTCTAGCGCTTTTTCCACCCTCACCATGTACAGCATGAATAACAGCGGGGACAAAGGACATCCCTGTCTCAGCCCCTTGCTAATTTCAACGCTGTCCTTGCTACTTATTCCTTCCCATTCTATACAAACTGTATTTTCTCGGTACATTTCCCTCAAAAGCTGTATACAGTCGTCCCCTATGCCCACTTCTTTCAATATATCCCACAAAATTTCCTGATTAACGTTGTCATACGCTCCGGTGATATCTAGATAAGCTATGTATAAGGGCCTGTTTTCTATTTTCGATATTTCTATACACTGGGTAAGAACAAACAGATTATCGTCTAACCGCCTGTCGATTCGAAATCCATTCTGAAGTTCTCCCAACTCTCGACACCAGGCGCCGCCTGGTGGTGCAGACGACGGCGGGGGCTGCTGATGGCGGGAGGTAATAGCCGCGCTTGAGTCGTGTGTTCGCTTGTGTCAGTGCTTTCAGAGCTGTTAGAAAGTTGCGGTCTCAGTTGCTTGCTTGCCGCACACTCGGAACGGCAGTGCAATGTATAAAAATTCGTCCGGGTGGCACTGCGCCGTCGTTGGGTGCCCGAACACCGAGACAAAAAGCGGCTGATGCAACAGACCTGCGACGTTCACGGGAACACGAGCGGCTTGTGTTTGTGCAGCGTGTATTCCAGACGTTTTCAAGGCCCTTGATTTCGATAAGTAATATGTGAGCTGGTGCTTTTGCTCAGGAAGCCATATTTTCTACCTATTCAAAGGGCTGCACTGCAAGTGTATGGGTTAAAACAGGACCACCTGCTGGATGAAAAAAAAAATAATAATAAACTGAATTACTAGAACGACAACGACGAATCTTGAATTGAGAAAGACAGTATTCATGCACCTCACCAGATATTTTCTCAAACTGCGAAGCCAATTAACAAATGTTTCTTAATTTTGCCTGAAGACTTACAGGCGCCACCGCAGCTGCCGAGTGGAAAAAAGCTTCAGTTATTAACATGCACAGAAATTTGAACACGCGGTTGTTTAATCTTGCTTCTGAAATCCAAAATGCGACCACCTTGGTTGTAAATTTGTTCAAAAAGGCGCAGGTAAACCTCGATGTAACGAACTGTTTCACTTTTTACAACTTCATGTCTATAGAAGATATGTATTTTGAACCTCATAGCCGCGAGGCATGTCGACCTGTGGTTTCATAACAACGAAGTTTTACTGTGACAGCAAAGGAAGGTCGAGGCGATAAATCCTGATCCGGCTCAATTGTGATCGAAAGTGCCCGTGTGACAGGGATCTTGTCATTGCAGGGGCGATCCTTCAATTGCAGTTAAGTATATCCTGAACGAGGCACGTCGCGACAGAAAGTGCACGCGTGTGCGCTGCTTGGTCAGGATCGAACTCAATCACTATCGGATTCAAACGTAATCTCCGCTACAGCGTTCTGCGTTCAAAACTGAAATAGTCGCCTAATTAAATTCATCCCGTTGCATTTTGCGAGAGAGCACAAAACAGCCATCGTGCAGCACAAAGTCGGACGGTAGCGCGGCACGAAAATATCTGTCGCTGCTGTCTTTCGGAAAAAAAAAAGAAGATACAGCTTACTAGGCTTCATCTGGCCGTTATCATACGCAAATGCGTAAGTTTAAAACGTTTCTTGATATGATACAGTTCTAAAAAAAAGAGAGTGGACAACTGCACGGCGTTGCAACTATTCAAACTTTCGTGACGATGTTGCTGAACGTTCTCGCGATGTTTGGCAAGCTCCCTGGCACAATTCCACTGTTCGAAAATGTAGTTGTATGAAAGAAGATGCACGTTCCGACATTCAGAGAAGACTGAGCGGCTGCAGCGCTCGCGAATCTGCCATCGCCCGCTACTGAGAGCCACAAACGTGGTGCACCGCGCTGTACGCTAGCGCGTTTCAGCAGCCCCCAAGCAAATGCTCGCACCGCGGCGCCTCGGTCGGCGAAACATGGCGGCCCCCTACGAGCGCTGGAAATTCTGGTCTATACCACCCAGCCGAGTGGCTAATCAGCCGTGTGCACGTGCTCGGGGAGCGAGCAGACGATTAATAAGAGGACGAAGAGGGCGCGCGCTGGTCGAGCAACGCGCTAGAATGTAGTACATGCCGACCATGATGATTACACACGTGGCCTCGGCGGTTAGCTCCGGCCGCGGTGTTGTAAGGCGCACGGCCGGAGCTAATCTCAGAGGCCGCGGATACTTAGTGCAGACATCAAATGCTTGAAAAGGAATTTAAACAGCCGGTACCTCTGAAAAATATCGTTAGTAAAAGTTTCTAACACTTTTCTTGCATGGGTGCACTTCTGCACTCAGTGGAACGAGAAACAAATGAAAGAAGATGCCTCTGGTTTGAAGACACCACCCAACTTTGTCGACCGCCGTTGACGTGACGCCGCGTGCTATCGTAACCAATGGAACGCAGCGCGCGCTGAGGGATGGATTTGACCTTTTCGTACTGTTTGCTCGTTCAAAAGGAGATGTCGCCAGAGCTCGGAAAGGTTCCGAGTTTCGCCAAGCTCGGGCCATCCTGCATAGCACCCCTGTACCAGAATCAGCAAAATTGATCACTAAAAAGCGTAAACAACTTTGAAACGCAGCAGAATGACCAATGGACTGGAAGAACATGGAGGCAGAACGTTGGGCGAGTTGGAGATTATTTATAATGAAAACAGCGCAAAACAGAGAGAGAGAGAGAGAGAGAGAGAGAGAGAGAGAGAGAGAGAGAAGACAAGGTGAAAACAGTGCTTGTCCCGTTTTCATTTCGCCTTGTCTGTCGCTTTTTTGCGCTGTTGCCATTATGGAATGGGAAAGATCTGCATTTATCCTGCTGCGTAGAACAGGACGCCCCCAAAAATGTTCATATTTCGGAACCATCGTCTTAATATTTCGATGAGTAAGATACTCATCAAGTATTACTTTGATTAGGAAAATACTCATCAAACTAGTACCGGAAAAGTTAGAACCATGCAACGTAAAGAGAGATGGTGATAAAGCTAGCAGTGTTAAGAAAGGACGTGATACCAGGGAACACATCGCAAACGAGAGATGTTTAATGGTAACGTGTCCAAAATACCAGACGCTTTGCATTTTCGCTTCATCGACTACAGCCAAGTTTTTGACTGAGCTGATTTCTCTAAACTATAGGTGTTGGTCCCGGGTTCGATCCCCGGACCAGGACGAATTTTTCAACAAAGAAACTCTCCTGAGAAATCCGCATGGATTTCCTTGCGCCTTCGTGCTACAAACGGGTGGCTGTCAATTATCCCTTTGATATACCACCTTTCTGCACGTAGAACTTGTCTTCCAAGTGTACCACCGTGGAACTGAATTTCAACGTTAAGAATTCTAGGAAGTGGCGGCGAGAGTTGCCTACATCGTTTGCAAAATCAGATTCTCCAAACTCCTCAATCTTCTCTCGAATTCCCGTGAACATCCCTTTACGAGGGATTGAATGATAAAGGTGTTATATGTCGATGGAAAGAAAAAAAAAACGTGGATTGTACAAGCGATAGCTCGCGCTACTAAGTACGCCACAAACTCCGAAGAGCTGCGTACAACGAATGAATGTGACTGGTTCACCGCGCTTAATATGAACAAACGGGTCATTGTTCACCAGGCCTTGAAGGTTCTTCGGCCAGTACTAAGTGACGAGGCATTGCCATGTTCCATTCTCCGACAAAATAGCTCGAAGAGGGGCCCCGGGTTTTTGCGTGTGGACTGTGAAGAATACTTCAAGAAAGCATTTCTCGTATTTTCTTCTTTGCGCGAAGTCTGCTGTTTGCTAGGTTGAGGTCGTCCAGGAACCGAAGAGCACGGCATTTTCTTCGGATCGAATGAAACAGGCTTGAAGTCGTTCTCCATCGTGCGGATGACCTTTTCCTTAAGCAGGGTTTTCGGCAACACTGTGCCCTCATAAAAACGCGTGGTTGCTGCAGTAAAAAAAAAAAAAAAAAATCAGTTGTAAATTCAGCACTCCATGAGCGTTCTGTGTCTCGTCCCTCTTTTTTGGCGCTGCTTTTCCCCAGTTACCGACAACTCTGACCTTTCGCCATTTAGCCCCGCTAAGAGGTGCGTGACACAACATTCAGGAACGTATCATCAGCCTGAAAACGACAGTGGGGATCTCAGAATTCAGCATCCGGAATTTATTAGCATAAAGGCAACGATGCAATGGCATAGAGAAATCTCTTTTACAGGCTAGGGTCTGATATTCCAAAGACTGTGATTCTGTCTCCCCTCCAAACGAAGTCTGGCTGATCAGGTAGTGGTGTGTTGCTTGAAGCGAGACAGCCTCTTCCACCCCTTCCCCTCGTCAGGCGACGAGCCATTGCATGCGGCGGATACATCTGCGCGATTAGAAACAGTCTGGGGCCCGTCCCATGCTGCTCCCTAGGGCCGACGAGCCGTGCGCTGGCCGCGCGTTCTCGAGGAGTTGCATTCTGGCGGGGGAGCCCGCCCCTCAGTCGCCCCCGACAAGCTGTCGGTCGTTTCAATGGCGCCCCCAGAGGGACCAATACTCTGCAGTGCTCTGGCCAAAGAGAAGGAAACACGCCAGCCATTAATCTCACAGAAGAAAGAACAGAAAATAGACAAATGGAGTCAGTGCAGTATATAAAGATGCGGCATGTCGACGCGATTATGAAAGCAGCTAGTGGAATACAAGAGAAGAATGAACGAGGAAGCCGCATCGATATAGCTTCATGATGTTCTCGCGATTCGGGTTTGCTGTTTCGTCGATGTGCCTTCCTTAAGCCGCTACACTCTAAGAAAAAAGAGAGTCAAAAGAGGGTCATGGAACCGTGACTCTCCTCGGGTGTCCATCTGACCCCTTTTGGAAGGTACAGGCAGAAAAAAAGAGTTCGCATTTGGGAAGGAGTCACTGGACCCTCCTGAAGCGCGTTTCAATTGGCTTCGGTATACGGAAGAGCCGCCGTATACGCCATACATATCGCACGCTCGCCCTTTGGCGCCGCTGTGGCGCATTGCTCGGCGACGCAGACGGGGTTGGGCGCCGGGGTGGCGCGCCGCTCTCCTCTCTCAGTCGTCTCAGTCTCCTGGTCTATTGGAATGCGTTGCGTGGATGAGTTGGTTGCGCGTCTTCGGTGGTGTTGACGCCGGCTCCGTGCACGAAGTGACGCTTGGAGGGCGGAATATTCATGGAGCTGTGGATACGGACAACGGGCGCCAGTTAACGGTGAGTGTACTGCCTTCGTAGGCACTAATTATACAGCTTTAGCTGGGCGTCTGCAGCAGCTCTGCGGAAGTTATCTGCCAGCCATTTCCAACAGCAGCCTGTGTCCGCGGGGCTGTTGCGGATGGCCAACTATAGCTGTCAGTTAACGAGTTGCCACCGTTATGCGCGTTGCTGTACAAGCTCCCATAAAGTGAGCGATGCAAACAATAATCGAGGGTCATTTCTTGCTGATCGCACGTCGTGTCTGCACTACTGACGGTGCAAGATGTCGTTTTGAGATGCCCTTTAGTCTACTTCATAATAACATTTCCATCGACCTTGAGTGTGCGGCGTGCTTTCACGCGTGGGAACGTGAAAAAAAAAAAAAAGCCTGTGTACAGAACGCTCAGACGCACTATATGTAATGGTTTTCGTTGGCTGAAAGACGGTAGTTTGAGGTGCAGATATAGTACGGTGGCTTCCAGAATGTACGCGGTAGTCATTCAAGTTGGACACGCCTCGCCGGTGAAAGTGAAAAAGCTCTAGACTTTCGACGGCGCGCGTTGTTGCGGCCGCCGGCGTGCACTCTTTTCCCTCGTTTCTCTTTGCTGTTTTCGTGGTTTGAATACAGTGCGATGACGTTGGGCGCTATAACAGAATCGAGTGAGTGTACGTGATTGTGGGAGTTATGTGCGCTAATTCTAGCATATCACATGTCTGATCTCGACGTAGACGGCGTACGCACGCGCTGGGTGTCGTTCGGGCCCTAGTACTCGCATCTGTTTATCTGAGTATTTAAGGATGGGTTACGTTTGTAAAACGTGCGGTCAATAACCGCTCACGGCATGCCCCTGGCTGCCGGAGGATGTGCTTTGTTGTTTTGTTGTTAGCCTTTATTATGTCTGTGTGAACCACTTGTGTAGGTTGTGCAAACCTTTACTGCAATTCATTTTCTCATCATAATATCACGTTCTGCTTTTCAGATACCGTTTTTCATGGTGCTCACGCTGGACAGGAGCGACAACCTAGCAAGCCACAAGTCTGATACTTCCAGCCGTCACCACTTTTTGATTTATTCTTAATCACAAGGAATAAATATGGAAACATGATGGCGATTTCTGCTGTTCATTTAGCACCATATGACACTGTGCACATCACAGTCACACATTTTAGTTGGCTATACTCATAGAAGCATGTAAATGAGGAATACCCAAACTTCTTAATTGGAAATCACAGACCATCTTTTCGCGCTTTCTATATAACTTTGTTGGAAAATATGTGTTGTTTTGACGAGTTCTTTAAAATAATGCTAAAACTGAACTATTCTTTATTTACAGTCGCTGGGCAGAACGGCAAGTATTATTGGACTTGCTTAAAATCAATACTCCACTATTTTCAACAGTAGTCGCGCAAAGTAGAGCAAGGATCGAATGAGTAGCTTAAAATACTTGTGGAGTCGCTTGATGCTTCGGTGTGGGTCCCTTGACCCCCCTAGGAGCGTTACCGGCAAGAGTAGTCTGACTCCCATGAGTGATAACGTGATCCTCCCGATGAGAGTCTTTGCACTCTTCCTAGAGGGTCAGGGGACTCTTCTAGAGCGAGCCGACCCTGACCCACCAAGAGAGTCACCGTGACTATTTAAAGAGAGTCCTATACGTGGCAAGTCAGAACTCTCCGAAAAGAGTCACGCATACTCTTTTTTTTCTTAGAGTGTAGTAGTCGCAGTGTCATCCTGTTATCCTCAGCAAACCGCAGAAGACCTTCCGTTGAAACTGCTTACTAAAGTACTCCTCCTAAGACCCCATACCTGTGTATGACTTTAATCTTGAGCAGGCATTACTGCAAACTAGAAATTCGCTTGTTCTAATCGATACTGAAATAACGACGCTTTTCCAGAAATGGCCATCATGCGTGAAACCGACGGTGAAAAGCAGAAGGTAGGAGGACAGGTGAATGTTTAGAAAAATTAAGTTGATGAAACAGCGGAAAGGGTAACATTAAGACATTGTTCTTGACATTACATCTGTTGCTTCCTTTTCATTGTGTCCTTTAAAACCCTTGAAAGCCTTCGGATGTGGGCTTGCCAATATATTAGTACGACATCAGTCGCGCCGTTCAGTGCATAGTTATGCTGCGTTCCCGGCAACTGGCGGTTTTTCGCTGTAGTCACCGAGAAATACGCATGACGACCCGCCACGGTGGTCTAACGGGTGCTCGACTGCTGACCCGCAAGTGGCGAGATCTGATTATGAGGGACGCCGTAGAGGAGGGCTCCGGAAATTTCGACCACTTGAGGTTCTTTAACGTGCACCTAAAACACGAGCCTCAAGCATTTTCCCCTCCATAGAAAATGCGGCCGCCGAGCGGGCGGGATTCGATCCCGCGACCTTAAGGTCGGCAGCTGAGCGCCATAACTACTAGACCACCATGGCGGTTTTTTTTTTTTTTGAGACTAACTCAACACATGCAAACGATATCTTCCTTCTCCCAGGCTACGTGTCTCCGTGGATCATTCACAATCTCAAGGTGAAAGTTCCCTTGTGCCGCAGTAACACTTGTTACGCGTCCTTCTTCTTCTTTTTTTTTTTTTTTTGTCGCAAACAAGCAGTGACTGGAACCACCTTCCCGCCTCCGCATTGCTGCAATCGACGACCCCGCCGCATTCAACGTTGCACTTACATTGTTAGACCACTGCTCTCTAAAATGTCCTCGGGCCCCGAGAGTATGAAAATAAATAAATAAATAAATAAATAAATAAATAAATAAATAAATAAATAAATAAATAAATAAATAAATATGATATGCAAACTTGAACTACGGCAGTTATGTTCTTATGTAAGTGATTATGCTTTAAAATCTAGGGAGAGTGTGTGTGAGCGTGCGTGGAAGGACCATACGATGCTTATCCAGCAAAAAGTGTCCGTATTCGAACTGTTTTCGAAATACGAGTCCTGATTATGTGGAAGTCTGTGTGAGTTGAAAATCATTTGGCGATCTGCGTAATGGCCGCCAAATGAGATCAAATAAACACTGCGAGGTGTTCCTCGCACCGCTATCGTTGTAGAACATGACTGTTACGCGCATGGCATGAACAAAAACTAAACAGAATAATGTCTCATGGTGCTTACAAAGCAAAGCGCAATTTCGCGGTTGCTGTTTTATGGCGTGACGCGAAGATTGATGCCTGTCGTCGCGATGCGTATGCCTGAAGTTGCCTTTACTCCCGCTCATGTTGACTGAGCGGCAGTGGAATCGCGCTGTAATAGGCGCAACGGCGCGTGTTCCATTCCCGGTCATGGCTACTGCATTTCAATGGGGACGAAATACAAAATGCCTCCACGAAAATGCAAAAAAAAAAAAAAGATTTAGGTGCACATGAAAGAGCCTTATAGCCCATCGAAGTTATATCGAACTGCCCCATTTCGGCGTGCCTCATAATTATATCGTGGTTTTGGGACAAATCCCCCCTAGTTAGATTAATTTTGCCGTCACTGTCTTCAGCAATATGTAGTGTCCTGCCACCCCGAAAGCAAGCACGGGTGCCAAAGAAGCCCATTATACCATCTGAACGTAGCAACGCTTTTGTTTATCGCGCATGCGTTCAAGTGGTTATCATCACTTTTAGCTTTCAGCTTACACATTCCAAACCAAAGTGCCATATCTACGAAGAAAGAAAACGGTATCCCAGCCATTTCAATGCTTTCGTTTTGTTCTTTTTTTTTTTTGCGTGGGCGTTTCCATTAGGGCTCCCATCTGGATGTACACGCTAAACTTCGGTGAGTGTTTTCCCTCTGACATTAGTTGGACGGACGGGTAGGGCTTCCGAATGCTGCTCCTAAGCCCAGCTTATAGAACTCGGCAAATCCTGGTCGTTGGCTGTTGTTTCGTAAGGGAAGGAGCCTTGCCCGCCCCCGCCTTAAAATAGACGGACCAGGAAGATTGCAGGGTGAAAATCTTGCATATGAACTTCCATATAACTAATTTTCTTTCCATCAGCCATGCTTTCATAAGTTTTCTCGAAAGAAAACATTAGCCCGAATGACCACCACTGCGATTTTTATTTCCGCTGTGTGCGTATCGCCAGGAAAGTCGGCATGTACTACCTTCTAAAGCATCAAGTTACCGAATTTCGTGTAAGGACATGGCCCGTACCAACGAAAGGGGGTGGGCCAAAAATCGGGGGCTTTGAACGGACACAGTGCACACAGGGCCCAGTGCAAACAAGGCACGGGGCAAACAAGCACCGGTTATAATAAAAACACGGAAGGCCTGGCCTTGGGTTGAAGGTGATGCACGCGGACGTGAGCTTTAGCACAAACAGGTCGTCATGCTGTCGTCGTTATTACATCGTCTTCATTCTATCGTGATCATACCGCCGTTGTCCACGCCATAAGTCATGGTTATGCTGTCTTTCGTCGTTCGTGGTTTCTGCGTTGTCATTTCATCGTTGGCGAACTGACGCACACGCTTTCATCATCATTCTGTCGTCGTTACGCCGTCGCTCACTCGTTGCTGTTACGTACAGTCGTCCCACTGTCGTCATGATGCCGCGGTCGTCATTCTAGTTTTGTCGAACCCCTGTCGTCATGCTGTTCTTGTCGGACGGTCGTTTTCGTGTCATATCTTGACTACTACTTCTCAATGAACGAATACGCGGTGTGCTCAGCTACAGGAGGCAGTGTCTGGATTTAACTTTTCTCTCTAAATTTACATTAGGAAGTATTGGCTTGACCTAATATGTGGCATAAACTCGCACTCTCCAAAGAAGTCGACATGACACTTTGATCCAATTTCTCACCCACAAGCAAATGAAAGGATTGCCTCTGCAGCGAATAGATATGGTGTGCAATGTACCCGTCATTCGCTTAAATTGACTTATTTTCGGACTCCGAGGAGCTTCTAAGTTGTGTCAGCAATCACCTAACTGCTAGCTGACTCAGCCGGAGTTTAAAAATATGTCAACGCACTGCATGATGACACGATCAAATGCATGTTGTTGACTACTGCATGGAGTAAGTCACACTATTTTTTTTGTTCTGCGTAATTGTTTAAGTAGGCAAGCTTAATTAACCAATTTCTGAAGCTACGGAGTTGGGCAAAAAATTCCACTCAGAGGGTTGTAGATACGAGGTGGTTGAAGTGGGAGGTTGTATATATACAATCGTGTATATATACACACATACATACAAACACATGCACGAACATACATAAAAGATGGTTGACCCCCCCGAATCTCCCGAAAAAATGTCTGGCTGCGCCCCTGCTGTGTGTGTGTGTTAAAAAAATATTTATTTCACGACTCTGTTTCGGTATAGTCCTATATTAAACTTCGCACACGGTTACTGTTCTATATGTGTCTACCGCTCGCACAACATACAAGTATTGGTGAAGCAGAGACAAACGGAAAATATTTCCTATGACCTTGGCTTCGAATTACCTGCTACATAATACTTCGTTTCTCGTTCTCTAAAGGCAGCTTCAGGGAAAGAAAGGTCAAAGGACGCTTAGCCAGGCCGGAAAGGGCGGCGATTTGCTAAAGTGCAGCGGCCGCAAACTGCACATCTTCGTTTGAAAAAGCAGCGCTGTTTGCACTTCTGTTTTCTTTTTCTGCAGGCCGAAAGTAAAAGCCGCAAACTGAAGCTCTCAACAGCGAGCCGCACGGTTTCAAGAAATACGCACTCGCCTCCAGTTTCGTTTCTCTCCTTTCGCAGCTTCACCGCATTTTACCGCGGGCTCTATCATTTAGCTTAATTCGATTCCGCGCCTCATTGAGACGGCGGCTCGGATGTGGTGGACTAGAGGAGAGGAGGGGGGGGGGGGAGACACCCTGTCGAGAGCGCACGGACCTTGTTTGCCTCGTGAATTATGAATGGGTTTCGCGTTGCTTGAGCATCGTGCACGCTTTCTTTCGCCCGCACTAGTGAAGCGGCCATTTGCGAACACTGCCTGACCTAATTTAGGCTGGTGGCCATCAGCCGGCCTCAGGTGAGGGGAGGCGCGCTCGAGTAAGCCAGAGAAGAGACACACTGACCGGCGTGCTCCAATAAAGCAAAAGAGCGAAGCGGTCTCTTGAGAGTGCATCTGAGATGCTCCGTCAAGCGGAGACAGAGAGAAAAACGACCTCGCGCAGTGACAACAGCTCCGCGCAGTAATACATTTACGCACCGTCTCATGTTTCGTCAGAGGGGCCCCTGTTCCCGAGCCAAGAGCAGCTATGGTTTCACTGCACGTCTCCGTTGCGCGGTGCAGGACTTTGCGAGGAGCAGTCTGTTCGAAAGCCTTAGTCGCCAACAAGACCGGCGCAAGCAAAACAAAAGTACAGGCATCCGACAAGTAGGGACAGTAAGTGAAGCTCGTCCGGAAGCGTGCCACTTTGTTCCAACGTAAGACGCGAGGCGCCACTTCTGCCGCCGGCACGCGCGCGCAGTTCTGGCGCTCGCGCGCTCGCGACGCATACAAAATGCAGAGACGACGACCACCGCGGCGATGCCTGTGCTGAAGACGTGCCACGCTGAACACCTCTTTGTTCGCAATACTTCACACGCGGGGGCTGTTGCTGCTGCGAAGAGGCGGTGAGCAGCACAAATTCGGCGCGCTGCGTGCCGCGTGCAGCAGCGAAAGCGCCTGTCGCATATCAAGGACCAGCTGAGAGCGTATACAAAGCGTGAAGAATCTCTCGAGTCGAAGAAAGGATCAAATAACTCCTTTTCTCGTGGACGGGCGCTCTCCCGAAGACGAGCAAGACGGCGTTGGTGTTCCCCATTCTTAAAAGCGGCTTACGCCCGCGGGCACCCTGATCCGGTAGGCTTTGCCAGGGGCGCGCGCGCAACAAGCGCGCCTGCACCCGCCTCCACCGATGTAAACAAGTAGCGCGCCCCGCCGCAGCGACGGCGCAGTATTTAGAGGCCGAGGACAGGTGAAATATTCATCGGTCTGGCCAGAGCCCGAAAGAAGAGGGCGGCCGCACTAATTAACTAAATATGCGTCGTCGCTGGAGCGGCCACTTTGCTTGATCAAGGCCGCAGGCGGCGTCTCCGGGGCCCATCGTGTCCGGCTGCCGCACGGATGCACAGAGGTCGAGCAGTGTACGAGCGCTTCCTCCGCGGGTTATCTGAACTCCGCTCGTCACGCTGATTACCACCATTTTGCAGAATGGGCCCAAAAAGAATGGCGAGATGCGAAAAATACAAAATGCCGCCCGTGCTCTTTTAGAACGAAGCAAGCATAACATTTAAGTATCTAGCTTGCGAACATGGGGAAAAAAACGAGATAGGCGTAATCATGAGATCAGTGATGCCGGTGTAGTGTATGATCAACCCGCCGCAGTCGCCAGCGACGCGAGGCTGGGGGCTGCGCGTTAAATTGGATGCGCAGCTAGTAGCACCTCGCGCATGAAAGTGACATTATAAAAAAAGGGGGGGGGGAGGCAACTGTTATTGTGCGAACTTCAGATAACCGTAATCACGACCGCACAGCGGGAAATATACGAACGGGCTATCAAATTACTTATGCGTAATGGTCATTTAATAAAGAGGTTCACTGTTTTGGCTGGGTGCGCCATTATGAACGGACAAATTTATAAGGAAGCAGCTACTGGCGTCTAGCTGGACTTTTGAGTATTATTTCCGCAAGTAAGTAATTGCAACTATATACAGACGGCGAGTATCTAAGCCCTTCTAAACAGCATCTGCGGCATGTTTACTTAGCATAATTACATCCTCATAACACGCTACGATGGTGCGTGCTTTAGTAGAACGAGTGGATGTTTTTCATGCCTGTGTAAGCTTTTCATTCTAGCGTTGTGATATGGTGAAAGTGTTTAAGAATGTATGCTTTATTGTTTGTCGTTCTTATTCAGTGCTTAAAAATGTTACAATCATATATATGCGACTCCTGAAGCGGGGGGGGGGGGGGGGGGTGTCAAAATAGAAGTTACATGGTTCTGACAAATCTGCATAATCCACTGGATTACTGCTGTAATACTTTTACACAGCCAACTGTCTGTAACCGCAGTTGCATCGCTGTTTCGTTCATTTGTACGTGGTAAGAGCGAAATTGAAAGACGCATTCCGCGAAGAAGTAAATAGAAAAAGGAGACACATATGACAGAAGAACATTTCTAATCGATGTTTGAGAGTACTTGCCTGACCATATCTCTCTCTGCCTGACCATACCTCTAGTATGTGCTTTGGTCTGTACGCCGAAGGTGAAATAAGAGATGACCTGTTCACACATTCACCCGAGCATAACATGCCCGCCATGGTAGATTAACGGCAAATGCAATAAATAAATAAATGTATAAATAAATAAATAAATAAATAAATAAATAAATAAATAAATAAATAAATAAATAAAATACATAGGTAAACAAATAAATAAAAAATAAAATAAAACGCGTGTACTTAGACTTAGGTGCACGCTAATGAAACCATCCGGAGTCACCCATTATACGATGTGTCCCATTATCGTATCGAGGTTATGGCACGTAAAACCTCAAAATAAAAATAAAGAAACACAGAACGCCATATACAGGCACACAGAGTAGCACGCTAAATTGCCTGGTCCAGCACACTGAGGGCAGCAAACAGCACCTCCGTTGCGCGTAAAACAATATGCCAGCTTCGCTCCTAAGTCGAAGTGGCTGTCATATCTCAAGGGCACTACTAAGTGAACTGCGGTAGATTTTAAAGTAGGCTTTGAAGCCGCATAGCCCAGGTAGGCGCATAAAAGTGGTGCCTATAAAGTGTTACTGAGTGAAAGAATGTTGCCAAAGGTTCTTAATGTTATTGTCTATGTTAGCTGAGTGCGCATAGAACCACGAAGTTGTTTTGTAATCAGGAAACAAAGGACTGCAAGCTCTGTTATGTCTCGCGCTCCGTAGTGTGTGGTATTTTAGCAGCAACGCTTGGTTGGCAGATTGACAGGTATCCTGCAATAGACTTCGCTAGTGTTTGGCTAAATGCTACGCTATTCCGCGGCAGCGTGAGATGATTGACACTGTATCGGCTTTTTCCGTCTCAAACACTAACCGAGTGTAACACTGTCAGGTTACCGTGGTCTGAGGATAACCGACAGATAAACCATGACATGGCCTACGGTAATGAAATATCGAACTTAAAAAGCCTCGTATACCGTGTTTCCTGCATATTGCAAGTGAACATGTCCGCTGTATATCTAGATTAGCTTCAAGCTGTGTCGCCTCGCAAAAGTGGGAGTCGCAAAGCTTCGCGAGACTTCCGCCATGAGAGGTTACGAAATGTATTCCTCATAACGCTGTCACATCATCGCCTCTACTTATTGCTTTTTATATGGATTTAGATATGTTGGCGCCTTAAGTGGCGCCGGCTGCTGCTCGTCGCAGGGAAGAAATATAATACATAAATAAATAACAAGGGAAGCACTAAAATACTGCACACTCTATCAGAGTATGAACGTTTGTGAAGTTTCGACCATTAGGAAATGAAGGCAATGAAGGTAGTGCAAGGACGTTTAGAAGCTACGAAGTTTACAAATCGAGTGCACCTTTTATGGCATCATTTATACGACTAAATATTGCTTCGGGGGGCAGCCTGCAGGGGCGTAAACAGATTTTTTTTTTCTGCGGGGGGCGGCGTTCAACCATGCTTTATGTATGTTCGTGCGTGCGTATGTATGTGTACATGCATACACATGCAAGATTGAAAAAAAATTCGGGGGAGTGTGTGAACCCTCCTATCTCCCCCCCCCCCCCCTCCTTGCTACTCCAGTGGCAGCCTGACACCCAACTGTCTCGTCTGATAGCTTGACTATATTTATACATAACGCGCCTACCCGTTACAGAATGGTGGAGATGCGGAGCACCGGAGCTCCGCAGCAGATGTCGCTTCGCTCTCCCCAACATAGGCGGCACCGCCTGTGCACGAAACTTACTCTGACCATGAGTTGTCGTTGTATTCCAGTTTTTGGTCGTCCTGAGGCTGCGGCACATCTTTTTATTCCCATGTTTCCGCTAATTGCCGACCACCACGTCGTCTGCCTGTTTTAATCGCTCAAGGGTCCTTGGGCCGGTTTCGTCGCTTGGTTTTATGGATCCGTGACTATGCTCGTTTGTCAACATCTGTAGATCTGCTGATTTGCACAAGGACGCTGACATGTCTGTCTAGTCATTCAGTGGATCCTCGTTATCCTGTTACATACAATACGCATGTCCGTGTTCTGACTGCAAGTGATTTGAACGCAGAGGCACACAAAATAACGACGCCGCATTTTCGCCGCCCCCGTTCGGGTACTCGTGCTGAATAGCAGCATTCCATTCGACCTCAACATAATCACTGCAGGCCCAGAACTTCTTTCTGCTCATATTTCCCCAACATTGCCGTTTCCTCGTTTTTCGGCAGCTTCACGACGTGCCGATGGTGGGACACCTCGCAGAATCGCATACTGCTTGCGGAGTCGTTGTCTTTGTCTCTTTTCTTTTCTTTTTTGGCTTAGTCTGCATACAGCTCTCCGCGTCACGGTGTAGTCATTGTGGCTTCGGCCTACGCCGGGAAGCTTCCTCTGCAGCCTGCCGAGCGTTTTCACCTCATGAACATTCCTTCCGAGCATTTCCATTGTTGTCAGCTGCTTTTCACGGGTTGGTGCGGGCAGATTTTCTTCATGCCTTCTTTCCTACTCATATTTTTTTTATACCATCTCCGCACATCCCAGTGCAGAGTAGCCAACCGGAGGGAATCTGTTTAACCGCTCTGTGTTTCGCCTTTATTTCCTCTTCTTATATCACGTTAGCGTGAACTGCTTGACCTCTTTCCGACGTGAATGACTCTAATGAAGTAGATTACGCGCTTCGCGATCACGAGAGTCTCCCTAACGAGTTGCGCCACCGATGTCGTTGACTTTCTCCTGCATGGCGTCCTCCCACTCCACCGCTCGTCACGACAGCAACGCGCTGCGACCGCTCTTTCTTGTCTAGAATACCCGATAATCCTCTTATCTTGGTCTACAGAGCACAAGCTATCCACCTCCTACCGCCTACAAACGAACGGTCGTATGGCTCAGTTGCAGGCTCATGCTTTCTATGAATGTCTTCAGTGATGAAAGCGAAGCATATGGCCATGCTTTCTATATGCGTACCTCACGCATAAATATGGTTCGTCGTGACATGTCCTGCTCCATACCCACCTATTTACGGTCATTACATTACCTTGCCCTTCGCACCACCTTTTTCCGTAGCGCGGGGGACCGCCGAATATACTTCAGGATGCAATGGATCAAGTTCACAGGGCTCACCAGATCTCCCGCTATCGTCAGACCATGGACTTAGAAGGAATTCCAAATGGACAGCTAATGACCGTTAGCGTCGAAACAAATTGTCTTCTCCCCATGCTTGTTAGTTCGCCACTATAGTCATTGTTACGTTATGGTTCTGTTTTTCACAACGTGCAGGTTCTTTTACTTTTGAAATGTCTGAGACATCGCCTTAAGACACTTCCTGAAGGACGAGACCGCTCGGACCGACCGGAGCTCGGACCGTCCGAGCTCGGGCTACGGGCCCGAGCTCGCACCGGCCGGACAGCCGCGTCCGAGCTCGGGCCCGTAGCCCGACTGCTCGGACCTGTCCACGGGCACAGGAACGTTTTCCCAGCAGCAGCGCATCAGAGACTCACAGCCAGGAACAGCAGGTACCCAGTAGGTCGCTCAGGACTCGGGTATACTAAGACGCCGTGGCTCGGGTCCAAAACCCGACGCCCAATACGCGTGGCCCGTCTTGTTCTTGCTCACCTTCAGCTGTGGCTCACACCCACTGTGGGGGATTGGCCAAGAATTGGGTGATTTTATAATATGTTATATAGTACTCTAGAGGGGAGGTTACAGAATAGAAACATTACAAATTTGATAGGAAATTTTGGCGCTCGATCAAATATGTGTCGATGCTTGTTTGTTTGTTTGTTTTTCCTTCAATACTATGGCACATACCCACTCTGGGGGATTGGCCAAGGAATCGTAGTTTAAAATTTAGAAGTTAATTTTAACAATGTTGAATCATAATGATGATGATGATGATGATGATGTGCCTCTACACATGGCTCATACCCGCACTGGGGGATTGGCCAATAGTTGTTTATAAAAATTTGTAAAGTTATAACTAATGATTTAACACAAAAGGCAAGCAAACATACCAGCCACTGCTTCTTCTTCTTCCAGTTCGCTTCGCTTCCCTCTCTCCTCGTGCCGAACGATCGCCGTGGTTTTCTCCAATCGGCGTTATCCTTCTCGCTTTTTCACGCCCCTGCCAGTTTCTTCTTCCTTGTCTTCCACTGTCATTTCGCGGCGCGCACTTTAATATCCGCGCCGTTCACCACAGTCATGTCGCTCATGTCGGCCTCTCCGGAAACTCCTCTACAGAGAGCCCTACAACGTCTCACTCCAGGTTAGTTTGGAACAAAATATGAGGGCAGCACTACTCGCCCGGTTAATCTCTAGTCGTACCCGAGCTGATACTGCCCGTGTCTTCCGGGTGAAGTCATACTTCTGTGCCAACTATAGTCTCAGAGTTGCACAAAAATGGTGCTTCAGCCGAAGAGGTTCCCTTGACGGAGTGAGTAGGACAATGATGCGGAGGGCGGCTGCTGTGTGAAAGTTTAGTCTGCAGCATGCTATCTTCACTATGCTGGGGAGCCTTGCTCTAGCGAAATCGTCGCGAAAGGGAACACTTTTCACATTTCAGTGAATATTTGATAATCGTAGCTGCTTATCTCGACTTTTTGGGACTGCAATGTTCTCCCCCTTTTTTCTCTTTTTGTAAGCACAATCAGTTGATTCATGTTAAAAGCGCTAACTTGTACTCTTTATTGAAAGAAGGATCATACATCTTTGCGTTTCATCTTCTGATGAAACAACAGCTTATTCTTATCTTAAAAACAGCGTATTTTTATCGAAAGCAGACAGAACCTTCGGCTTTGTCATGACGGACAATTTGCTAACAAAAACAAACGTTGACACTTGCTCGTAAGCAATGGATAATCTGCAAGAAACGGCAAATGTGTTGTCCAAAGCTGCTGGACACTGTCTTTTCCACGCGTGATGCAGACTGCATGATGCATTTGGGTGGTGCCACTATTTGACATGAGCACCATCGCAGGAATGCGTAGTGACCGCTCTGATAAGGCTGCAAGGACACCGGTACACGCACAAACTGTCGTCGTTAATGGAGCTGTGTGCTTAAGTCATGCCGAGTGGGATCTTTGTTTACACTGTAATCTAGAGAAAGCCGCAGTTCGTTCCACTTATAGGAAATGAGCGTATATTAAGGTGAAGCTTTGTGTGGTTATTGCTCTGGGTTTGGGCGCTGGCACCGGTTTCCTTTTCTGGTATGGTTATGGATTTATAATACACAACTTGAACAAGTGGGGTATGTTTTGGCTGCTGTGTTGAAAGAGAAAAGAAAGGAAGGAACTTTCACGTAATCCCGAGATACCTGGAAATGCGGAGGAGCTGTCTATTGAAGTTACTCTTCTTTTTCTTTTTTTTTTATCTAAACATAGCAGATGACAAGAAACGTGTCTGAGAAGTTGAGATTATATGCTCAAGAGGATTTTTAATGTGATACAAGCGCACCATGGTTTCGAACGCTGCGTCTCAGCTGAAATGGAAAGCTGTCTTCTCATGCTATACGCGCTGGTTCGACATCGGACTGAGAAACTGCGCGCAACGATCTCGGCCCTCCGTGCTCAAGCTGACGCTATAGTCGTCAGCCTGGGTCACTTGTCTCCGCTAACCCTCTTCCACTTCTTCATCCCCCGCTCCCGTTTCGGGCACTACGCAGACTCAGCTTAATAATTTGTCCTGGCGCTCTCGCGCGCATCGGTTAGCCGCGTTCACTTATTCGCGCACGATGTGGGGTCGGGGGTGCAAGGCAGCAAGGCCGCGGTAGATGTTGCCTCCTCCTTCTTCATCGGGAAAGGATAAACTCTCACAGTCGGCTTTGTTTTTGGGCACGGCCCCAGCCGCCTCCCACATAAGTGGACGTGCCGGTGCGCCAGCGGTCCTCCTATACACTCTCCGACTAAATGCGCGCGCGCCGCCAGGAAGTTAGCGCGAGCGGCGAAAGCTGGCCGGTTCCCAAGTGGGCCCGCGTTTCCATCAGCCGCTTATTACCAAGGGCCTTCCCCCTGCAACGTGCACTCTACGCCCTCGGGTTCTCTGCTGAGGCGCGCAACTCGGCACCCCTAACGTTTTGCTCGCGCGAGCGGACTGATGAGCAAATGTCTGGGCCTATAGCTGGTTGCTCGTGGTTGAGCACGAGCCAGTCGGTGACCAATTATTGCCGCAACGGAAACGCGTGTCTCAGTGACGCGCAATACCGCTGACCAGTCGTGGAACGTTGCCCATAAGCGTCGGAAATGGGCAGCCCTCGCCGCGTGGGCCAAGAAATTTTTTTTTCCCTGAGGCTCGAAAACAGCGCTTGTATATAGAGCGCACTTGAGATGGCACACAAATCCACGCCCCAGCTGCGGCTCTGTATTAGCAACGTAGACGGTAACCAAGGGTAGTTGCTTAATATTCTTTTTTTCTCGCTGCAGGGAACCTGAACGATTGCTGGAGCAAGAAATACGTCATTGTCGCCATGCTTTACAAAACACCCATTCAGAAGTCTGCGCTCTTTGCCATTGGCTTGCCGCATTCGCTGACATGTCCAGCACGAGGATTGGCTAGAAATTGCGTTTTAAAACAATTACAGCGTAATACGTAGCTTTTAGTAATTACGAAAGGTTCCACTAGAACTGGCGTCCCGGCTCTTAATTCTCCGGTGCGTTAAAGTTCCTGAAAACCACTTAGTATAGCAGCTTAGATAAATAACATTTATCTCCACTGTTTGGGCAGATAACATTAATTCGTTGGGTCGGCGAAAGCTTGATGACGGCTAGCGGCCCTTGGTGCGAAATCGAATAGCTGTGGTTTTTCTCATTTCGCAAGTACAAGCATTATTGATTCATACTGGCACTGGGCGCTTCGGCTGCGCTGTTATCAGTACTGTAATGGAAAGAAGCATGATGACGATGACTATTCTAAGACGACAGGGCGCGAAAACACGGACGCCTGCTAACAACTGAAGAGACACACAACGGCGGGAAAGAAAGAAGGCTCGAAAACTTATCTGCGCATGCCCGTGCAATAGGCAAACCTATCAGCCCGGCACGCGGGGGAGTCTGCGTGAAAGATAACTGTTAGGGCACTTGATTTCATCTTTATGCAAGTTAATCGACGGTTGGCTCACGCATGCGCTACCACTATTATCGATATGCCATGCCTCAATCATCAGACGCGTTTCTTTATTCCTATGCCGGTACACAACTCCGCATTCATCGAATTTCGGCGTGCGCTTACACTCTCGACAACGTAAAAATAGATTAGAATGTGAGCCTCCAGTTAGCGATCTGTTCGCGATCTAGGTTAGCGATCTAGGTCTCTTCAGTTGTTAGTCGGCGTTTACGGTGTCGTGACTTATTTCTTGTGTCCGCGTTTGCACGCCCTATCTTTTTAGAATGAATACTTACAAACTAGCTCGGCTCTCTGTTATCCTAAGACGTTGACTACTTCCCTATTTTACACGTGCTGACCCTTCATCACTTTCTTGTACTTGGGGGGCCTCAAACACGAAAGCGGCGCCTGTTTTCTTTTGCCAACATAATTGCCTGCTTTCGGGGACGAAAGAAAACAGAGGCGATAGCCCCTTCCGCAGAGGAAGGAAAAGTTATTATAGGAAGGGTAACTGTGGTCGCCCGCTTTCCGCGAACATTGTTTCCATGGGCAGCGTCCACAGCCTACGGTTGCTGCATGAGTTTAGTATAGGCACCGAAATTAGATTTCATCTGCACGGCAGTCTTGACTTCGTTTACCCATAATCAGGTTCCCGTTTTAAAAGAATCTTCCTTTTGCCGCGCTGCTGTCTTTGCGTACAGCCTCTTGTGTTTTATCCCTCCTAATCTTTTTGTTTTTCGTTGTAGCATAAGTTGCTCTAATCTACGTAGTCGTGAACGTTGTCACAATTTTCTCTTTCGTCTTCTTCTTGCTCTGATGTTGATTTCATCTGCATACGGCCAGGCGCGTACAATTGGAAACTCAATTTATTCGCTCTTATGCGTCCTTGATCACGCGGTCTCTGGCCTTAAGCTTGCAATGACATTTATTCGCTCCGCTTTTACTGACGCTACGCTGAATATTCTACGCGCGATCCTTTCCCAAAGAAAACACACGTCGATGTGTGCGCTACGTAGCCCCGCTGTGACTGCAGTTGAAAACCCCTTGCGTGGGGGTCCGCATTTGATGATAATTCTTTCACGCCATCTTTCACCAGGGCGATCGATATCCGTCCATAGTGGCGATAAATAAAGGCAATAAACCTGCACTAGGTAACCATAGACACTGGCTTACAAGGGCGTAGCCGGGGGGGGGGGGGTCAACCCCCCCTGAAAATATTCAGTTTTGCTTGCGTATATATACACGCACACATACAAACGCACTCAAGAACATGCATAAAGTATAATTCAAACCCCCCCGAAAGAGATGTCTGGCTGGGCCCCTGCTGGCTTATGATCGCAGGCCACTTAGACAAGAAATGAATGCACGAGGAAGCACAAGAAACAACGCTTATGGAGGAAATGACCGACGTAAATGAACCCGGAACCTAGTCCTTTCATGAAACTTACCAGGGCACCGTGTTGTTGTACGAGTATGCCGAATATTATGTAAGGGCATGCAAGCAGGAACAAATATGCAGCAGTGGTGACGTAAGCTTCGTTACAGTTCTTTCGTTGCATATTCTCAGAGGAAGTCAAAGAAAGAATGCGCATTCAAAGCAGGAACAGCGCCAGGATGGGAATAAACAGAGAAGAGGAAGAACTATATCGAGCGGCCGAAATAACTGCCGAAGCGAATGCGAACTTAGAAACGGCATGGTTGCCAACGTGCTTGCAAGCTGGACGATGGAAAGCGCGGATAAACAGCTTCACTGATGGAAAATAAACGTACGTGCATTCCTAGACGTTTCTTTAACATTTCCTCATTCACTTAACTGCGTGGCTCCAAGCAACGGCGTATTAACAAGTTACGTGATGGAAGCTTTCTACACTGTTGTGGTTGGATTGGAGCATTCTTGCGACGCTAAAATTGTCGACAGAAATTGGCAAGCTACAAATCATTGCAAATCGTTGAGTTATACCACTGCGTTTGGTAATGCCTGCTGCAAGCGTACGGCCACGATGTTATTTAGTGTGAAGCCGTTGCGCCTGTATAACACAAAATGATTATAAATATAGGACACGTAAGGAAGAGATAATTTGGGCTCCTTTATTGAGAAAGTATTCTTATGCACGCCGCAAGTGTTCGTGGTGCAAAACTTTAGCAATCTTCATTTAGAACCCATCTTTATTGAAGACGGCCGATAGAGGAAAGCCCATAAAAAAAATAAAAGCTTCGTGATTTCGGCCACCATTCTGTGGGCACCTCTCTCTTTACCAGGCCGGTAATTGCTGTAAAAATGATTCAGAAGACCAATTAAACAACGACGTAGGTACGATGTGCTGCTTTGCGAACCACAGCTCCGTCCCTCTAAACTTGCAGCCCTCGATAAAGGAGTGATTTTACATACTTGCACACGAAGCTGATCGGCCCTGTGACATTTTCCCAGTGCGGTAATGTGCTATCGCAGACTGTATGTATGTATGTATAGAGTTGTCAAGGCACAGAAATAAACACGAGAACAGAAGAATAAAAGCGCGCTTGTTATCCTCAGACGCTTAATGCTTAGACAGCGAGAGCCCTGTAGCATTGGGGCAACGTGTCGCCAACCAAGTTTCGGGCTTCTCGCGGAAGTGTACGTAAAAACGCAATGTGCTCCGCAGCTAGTTCGTGTGTACCATGCGCAAACAAAGCTTCGGGATGAAGCATGTGTTTCGAGATGAAGCAGATAAACTAGTTCATGCGCGCTTCGTATCTCTTTGTGCATCTCACTCAGTATATCGCAACCCGGAAGCTTCTACGCGTGCCCGAAGCTCTCGCGTATTGTCACTATAGCACCACAGTCGACGTCCTTTTGTCCGCGGTGCACTGTTTCTATACGGCCTGAATGCATGCTTTGGACCGCAACGCGCGATGTAGGTGCCTTAGTTTCCTGACAAATAAGGACATGACTTGCAGGCGCCAAGCTATTGGGACTTTCGCTGCGCTCTTTGACAGGGTATGTTCTATGTTTGTGAACTGGAGCTCTAAAGCGACGAGAGAAAGAATAGACTGACACAGCCCTGAATAGCGACGGACGTTTTTCGTATAATTGTGTGTTTTATGCAGTTAGGCGTTCTATATATAGAACGTGACAGCTATGTCTTGCGTGAATAAGCGATTGATTTATTTCCCTTATATTGTTGTTGTTGTTGTGCAGATAAATGTATTGTAACAATCTCAGCCACGCTTTAGAGACTCGGGAAACGTTGGAAAGAACAATTATGTAAATAATAGCGCATTTATTTTAATATAAACAACAAACGTTTTTCCGGATGGCGGCGGAGGTGCGAAATAATGAAATGAGAAACACGTCTTAGCTTTTCCGTCGTTTCTTCTTTTTTTTCTGCCTCATACTCATCTTTTTCCGTTTCTTTTTTTTTTCATTTCCCAACAAGAGCGTACGCCTGCAGCTTACCATTTTCTTTAGGGTAAGAGCAAAACGCGACAAAAAATTGAAAGTAGTGAATATCTTTTTTTTTATTTCACTCGGTGCCATTAAATGTCAACACAGGAACTTTCTTTTGGGTACAAGGTATGTGCTACATAAATATGGGCATGCTGCGACGGTTCAAAATTTTATTTTAAAAAGAAACAAAAAATGCACCACATGTCGCATTTTGCCCCAACCTGCGGGGCAAAACGAGACGCTGCGTGAGGCAACACGAGACAGCGTGAAAAATTTTATCCTCTCAGTTC
Organism: Rhipicephalus sanguineus; assembly: GCF_013339695.2. Classification (NCBI taxonomy): domain Eukaryota; kingdom Metazoa; phylum Arthropoda; class Arachnida; order Ixodida; family Ixodidae; genus Rhipicephalus; species Rhipicephalus sanguineus. Next base: position 270,234,307 of record NC_051176.1, on the reverse strand, counting down.
TTGCAGTAGAAACACTTCAAATTCACTCCGTGGGCCGCCACGCAGTCTTGATGCCCCCAGTCTTTGCACTCCACGCATTGAATGCCCACAGAAGCCGGCGCTGTGCTGCTCCGAAACTCCTAAAAACATTCAGTGCTTTTTTCATGTCGTTTTCCTCCCAGGAAACTCTAGATACTCGCTTGTACGTCCGCAAGATCCTTAACAAAAAAATGTGATATATAATGAGCGTAAATAAATGGTTCACTTAATAAGACACTCTATAAGGTAATTCAATGCCTTTTTGTCGCGTTTTGCCCCTCCCACATGCCCGAATACAAAAAAAATTCCCCTTTGGCCCACGGCCCCAAATGAGCTAAACTCTTGGTGGCATGTAGCTAGTAGTATAAAGTAACAACATAAATAATTGGATTGTTGTACTGAGCCGGAGTAGCTTCATGCACGGATCCGAATATTTGGCCGAGCAGAATTTCGCCCCCTTTTTAGCGGGTCACGAACATATGACATCAGCCGCGCAATTTTTCCCGCGCGAATGCTGTGAGCAATCATCAAAGTTTACACATAAAATGTCGAAAACTACCGGCACCTATCGCTGAAATAGAGAAACAAAGAAAACGTACTTTTCGTATTAGCTATAGAGGGCGGCAAAGTCAAAATGTCGCGTTTTTCCCCGCGTCTCATTTTGCCCCGCCTTACCCTAATTTCCTTTTATACCTCTCAGTACTTTACGAGATCTGAAAATGATTTCGTTCTAGATGCAAGCGTATACTATTTGACTATGCTATTGGATTGGACTAATGTTCGAAAACCCGCGGGCTTTACGGAACACCATTAGGACGACGGAATACGTATCCGCAACCTGGGGCGCATTTCTCGAACACATAAATCCAGGGCTTTATCTCAGTCCCAAGCCACAACAGCGAGAACGCAAATGTCACTAAAGGGGGCCAAACTGCACCTATTTGGCGACACCCTATAGACACCTGCACAGCCGCCTGGGATGCAGTGACGTCACGCGCCGCCGAACTCTGCCGAAAGCTTTTTCGAGCCGCGAATGCGAAAGACAAAACGAAAAAAAAAATAAGGTTAACGAAAAAGTGATAAACCCCACTTTTATGTTCGTGCCACCAGCAAGCTTTGCGCAGAGAGCGCGGGTATTACTCTGGAAATTTGTTCTCGTATATCAGTATGTAGCGTTCTTTGTGGCGTGAAGTTCGCGAGCTCCGGCATTGCATTAGCTCGGAAAACAGGTCGATTATCGACTTTGGAAACTAATACGATCACTTCGATGATGACAGTGTTCATAATGACTCTAGCAGTCATTATCGTCATGGTGTCGTCCTCGCAGCCACCTACTTTGACCTTGACGAAGGTGTTAAGCAACTTTCAAATCTAAAACGACGCTATCTCTTTAGCCGGCACCGTAGCAGTAAAGAAGAAGCTGCCATTTTACCAACATAGAAAAGAAGATGACGGAAAAGTGAGTTTTGTAGTGCGCGGGGTCTAAGTTTTCTTCACTTCGACAAGCTTGTGCTCCGCATGGTCCGGCTGGCGTCGAGCAGGATTTTAGGGTCACCAAACTTTTTTTAATTCCCAAAGTATTTCGTTCTTAAGTTTGGTATGCCATCGGCTGGCCACCTTTCATCATAGCATGTCAAACATCGACATTCTCTCGCATCTTCTCCGACAAATAGTTTTTAGCACAAGTCATTTTCTTTTTGAAAAGTGCACGAAACATTCTAAACCGGTATTTGCAAATCATATCAAGTTTGTATCGACTGGGTAGCAGCGGGATGTGACTGATTGATTTAAATGAAAACAAAAATGCGACGGTACAAATGACGCCACAAGGGACAAAACATTGAAGTGATATTCTACTCATTCGATCGCTATACCGGGGCGAATCCAATGTGTGGATAACGTAATTGCACGTATAACACACATGTAGTAGCCTATACATTCGACAAGTGGAGAAAAAATAAAACTGAGAAATGAACAAGGGGTTGTCACTCAGGAACGCGGCCCCTCTAGGGCCGGTGCGAGCGGACACACGGGGGCAAACACAGGAGCAGGAAAGAACAGATAGCAGGCTTCAAGAGCCCAGCGAAGGTCCGCACAGGCTCGTTATAATTCTCCTCATTAGCCGAGGCTATGCCCTGGGCGCCTCGTGTACTTTGTGGACAGAACAGACAAACGCTTCAAGGCCTCGCGCTCTTGGATCTCCCGGATGTTCAAATGACACGTGACGTTGCATATAACGCGCCATTTGCACATGCAGAACCAAGGGTCGTGGCACGACAGCGAAATAAGATCAGGCCACAGCCTTATCTCACCAGAGTGCCTTAAAGATAGTTGACAAACGAGTGATTATTAAGGATGGGCAGCTCCAAATACAGTTTGTTGCTTCCGCATCTTATTACAACATGCAGGAGGTTTTTTTCTTCTTCTAACTGTGCATCTAGTATATACAGATTTTCTCCCACAGAATCCAGGCGCTCTTGTGGAGAAGTTTTTACGTGAGATGGACGTAGTTTGCTCTTAGTAACGTGTCTCAGGGTACTCATTAATTCAAATTCATTAATTTGCTTTGACGTTCAATCATAAATATATAGGTGTGCAATTCTCAAGATTTCGACAAAAAATTCAGGCTATTAAGATGCGGCTGGCTCAGAGTTCGCCACGTAAAAAACTGCCATCAAGGCTCTTATACAAAAATTTGCTATAGAATTATGTGTAATTACTTCTCGAAGATCACATTATTAGCGCGCGGTATGTACATCTCGAGAATTGTCCTTGCCTGGGCAGGTTGAACAGAGGAAGAAAGACCGGCGGTGTCTCCCTTTTGTTCCTGTGTCCTCGTCAGTCTGGTTGGCTGGAAATCTTCCTTACATGCCCATCTCACCTAAGAACTCATCTGCTATATCGCTCCGGTTATATGCATAGCTTTATATAGCTTATATAGCTGATGGGAATAACCAGCACCATACGTCAACTGCGTTACATAATCATAAGTGCTCATTTCGCTTGAGCAACTTGTGATTCACGTTAACAGTATTTGCGGTGCCAGTGGCTTGTTGTCGCCTAATACCATTCAATTAAAGTTGTCTCTCCGCAGGGCCCCCGCCACCACTCAGCACGATGGGCGCGCTGGTCTGTCGGAGCCGAGAACCCGCCGAGTCTGGCGCCACCATCCTGGCGGAGTCACCCGAGCTTTGGGCCAAGCCTGCGGCAGCAGCATCGCGGGGCCAGGCCGGCCGGCTGCCCTGGCACCGGACCCGGCGGGCCAAGCCCAGCGGTGCCGCCTCGGTCGTGTCTCCCACGGGTGACAACTGCCCGTGCTGCTGCGCGGGAGCCGCAGCAGCCGCCGCCAAGCTGCAGCAGCCGGAGGTGACGACCCTGGAGAGAGCCGAGTCACCGCCGAACAAAATCAGCTTCTCACGGAGCGCGTGGGAGACGCCGCCGTCCCCACTGCTAGACAAGCCGAGCTCCGTGCACGAGGAACCGCTGTTCGTGGAAGAGACCACCGACCTGCTCACGGACACCGAGCAGCAGTGCCAATTCGCCTTCTCGGGCAGCGACGATGTCACCCAGGTGGAGGAGATCACCGAGAACGGTGGCGATCAGTGCACCTTCTGTACGCTGTACCCGGACGGCGCGCTGGCGGCGGCCACCGACGACGATCTGAAGGGCGCAGCCGAGCGACTGTGTGCGCTCTATCCAGGCACCGGCCGCCTGGCGGGCGCGGCCGACGAGCCGTGCAGCCTTTGCCTGCTGTTCCCGTCAGAAGGCGGCATTGCGGCGCGCGACGACGAGCCCAGGGCTCTCGACGACGGCTGGTCCAACCTCGACGAAGAGGTGACCATCATGGTGGACAGGGTGTCCAGCCTCAGCTCCATCGTGGAGGAGAAGCTTAGGGTCAAGAACAAGACGAGGCAGGACGTGTGGAAAGGGACATTTGGAATCTACGTGCACCACGCCAAGGACGGCACGAAGAAGATCATCATCCGCGACGGTTGGACGTCCTACCATATCCAAGGTAATGGGTGCGCTCACACTGAGGGGCGTAGGTTACTGCATTCGAAGAAAAGGGAGGGTAAATATGGTCGACGAGGCCCTTTGCCAAGAGCGCTCTGCATGCGTGCCTTTGGTTGCACTAAACGAGCTTATTAAGCATTGATTATTAAGACATTTCTATAGTTACTGCCGCATCGTCGTTTGGCGAAACAAGATGGTCTCTGTTGAGTGCCTTGTGTCTTCAACGCCCAATACGAGCCAAATCCGCCATCAGGTTAGGCTTCAAGAACGGGTAGGTTTTATGTCACTTAAACGTTGAAGCCGTTGTCTTCCCTCGCATCCCACTTCTTTCCACGCTGTCTGGCTCTTCTTCCTCTCTTGCACCCCCCGGCGGTGACGGTCGAATTTCGATAGAGGTTGAATGCTAGATACCCGTGTAATTAGATTTAGGCGCACGTTAAAGAACCTCAGTTGGTCAAAATTTCCGGAGATCTCCACGACGGCATGCCTCATAATCATATCGTGGTTCTGGCACCTAAAACTCCAGAAGTTATTATTATTATCTCTTGAGACCCTTGCTTCCATTATTACGGCGCATGCCGCCATCCCCTTTCAGTACTTAACCTGTCGGTGTTGCCACCGTATGCTGCCGGCCACTATCACTTCCTTCTCGATTACCGCTAGCGCGTTTCTCTTTGATCGTTAATCGCTGCAATATGAGGTCGTGCCGAAAACGTTTCGCAGCTGTAATGAGGAAGGCAGAATGTAGGAATTCCTCATTTATGGAGAATGGAGTCGAAGATTGTTCATCCAGGCTCAATGCGAAGTGGCAGTGCGTCGCTAGGTTGCGGGCCCAGAACAATAAGTACAGCAACTCGAGGAATTTGTTCAGCATATCTGCGCGATATGAAGGCAGCGTGTTGCAGCGATTTCCGTATGAAGCGCTGTCTCCTTGACACACATAATCAAGAGTCTGTAAATCTTGCCTGTTGTGTACAGTTCTGGCGCCATACCGGCTTTCTTCAAGCTTTCCTAACTGTCATTCCGCGTGTGCACGGCGTGTCCCACAGGTTGAAGAAGGCGGCAGGTAGGGCGGGAAATTAGGTAGTTTTCTCAAATCCAGGCAAGCTGAACGCCTTATTCACAAGGGTCAATCAAGATAACCCTCCAAAAAACAAAGGATGCGAGAAGAAACATCAATCGCTCTTCACCCGCTGCATCGCAGAATTCGTCTTTGACCGTTCCTTTGAGCTACGGTCGTTCCTATACGTGGGGCAAACCGGACGCTACCTCAATGAGCGCCTCCGGGTAAAACAAAGTATTGCAGCAACCGAGCACTTTATTGCAGTTCATGCAACTGCAACTCGCAATTCAATAAGGTCACCGTCATCAAGAGGCATGCAGATCAGCGCACGCTCGAATTTATCGACTCTTTTGTCATTGTCAAGTGCGGCCCCTTGATGCGTCCATTCAGCATGCATTAATTACATAAGAAAATTCCATATCTGCAATATTAACACGTCCTCACCTTCACGCTCCTGGCACGCACTCCAAGTCATTTATTTTTCTATGTTTATACCGGTTTTTTTTTTCGCGTTTGCACAATAAATTTTTGTTGGAAGTCCGCGCCCATGCCACGTTTTTCTTAATCTGTGTCCCATTTTCGGGCTGTTTGTAGTAGCTTGTCTTCGTACCAATGAGCTCGGATAACCACAATATTGAATTTCTTTTTTCCACGTGCCACTTGTTGCTTCAGCTGCCTGGATCACGTTCTTTAGTTACGGTATGCTGTAATTTCAACAACATGAAACAATGTGAGCAATCGCTTCGGCCACTGCGACAATTTATAACTCTGGAGCCTTAGCTGTGGGGTATGAAGTAGCATGTTGCATAGGTCGGGCTTCCTAGCAACAACAGTGGCGGTGCTGAGAAGCACGACCAAATTCTGAAATTCCAAAGCCGCGTCGTATGTTCTGAGAATTCGTCAACGACTTCTGTCGTTATTGTACACTGTGCATGCTACATTTCTTTAGGTATTGATTGCCAATATTGAAGGCCTTTTTTTTTTCTGCCACCAGTTTGTGCGTCAAATGTTTGTTTTCTCCGTGTGTACCGAAAGCAATTTGCAATTGCAAATTAAAGCATTATCTCTCCTCCTCATGTGTTCTTGCACCACGACAAACAGTTAAACGGGGGCCGCGCACACAGATGCTGCGTTGGTGGCCACGTGTTGCAGACGGTGGCGCGCCCACGCAGCGTGCCGGCTATTCCTATACGCTTCCTTTCTCCCCTTCGAACCGGGACTTTCCCTTCTGCGGCGGGATTCCACTCTCCTACGCCGTGGCTGCTGGTGGTTGCTGCGGCGATGCCAGCTGGGCGTCAGTTCCGGTGGCAGAGGTCACGTGCTCTCCGTACACGGCTTTTGCGGACGTCAGCTGTGTGTGCGCTTTCGCCAACCTAGCCATGAAACACGGTCGCGGCTGCAGGTGGCTGCTGCTGCAGGTGTTGGCGCCGGCGTCAGTCCCGCCGTGAGAGGTCACGTGCTTTTTCGGACAAGAGCTTTTGCAGACGCCTTTTGCGGACGCCAGCTGGGTGCGCGCTTTCGCCCATCTAGCCACGACACGCTTTCACTTTAAAATTCTTCGACTGACCGACGTCTGGGCGTCTGTCAATGGTGCCGTTGATTGACGTTGTTACGAGGGTAACGATCTGGCGACTTGAAATGGACACTAAAGTTGACACTAGTTTGGAGTTAATGTCGACATGTTTTCACAGCGTTAATTGAGCGAAGGCCAATGAGAGGACACAACGCAGGCGCTGCTACGTCGGTGGCCACGTGCTGTGCGTGTGTTGTGTCGCCTCATCTGTCCTAATTCAATTTGCGCTATGCAAACATGTCGATGGTAAATTGCCAACTAGCCCATGCTACTGTTTTGGAGATAATAGGCCATCGAAATTGCGCTGTAATATCCTGTTGTAAAACGTAGTGTAAAAGAATAACTGGAGCACAGATGCCTTGTGAGGCACTAGTATGGAGACATGTGTCTCTAAACTGACCTCAATATCAGAATTATCTGCAAGTGGATCATCTTTGCGAACGAACTTGCTACGATTCGCAAACTGCGATGTGTGCTGCTACGCAATAAGTAGTAAAGTTCTTTATTTAAATCTTGTTATTTGTCATTTACGCATTTGAATGCCATGTGCAAACAATGTGCGCGTCTTCGAGTTATAGAGCTCAACGTATGCTATGTGGCAATGGCGGTTTTTAATAAGTTATTCTAAACTCTGCACGAAATCCCACATGCACAAATACAATCTGTGCAGTGAATAACACATTTAAAGGGACACATTACCGAGTGTGTGCGTTCGGTAATAAATTTCTTCAGTTGTTGTAAATTGTTTCCTTCAAGAAAAAAATTTAACTAGATTTACGGGAGTATTGCGGTGCATATAATTTGCCGGAGTAAGGCGGATTGAAGAAATTGAGCGGAGTGTCACCCTGCACACATCGCAGTGGAAAATGGATACGTTCGGGAATCAGTATAAAGTAGGCCAACTTTATCTTTAATTGGACGTGTGCATACTTGAAAAAATTATATCGCCAATCAATCGACTGTGTCCTGTGTCTCCGTGGTTCAGTCTTTTTGGTTATCTTTGTTCTGGTTTTGAGATAACAATAGAACTACTCTGTGTAAAAAAGCATGTTAGAGAAAAAAATTGGTTGCATTAGCCATTAATCAAACTAAAGCTGAAGGCAAAGCAATGTGATGAGTGAAATACAAACGACAACTTCTCGTACCTCCCAGTTCGGCGGCCCAGTGGTCAAGGATAACTTGAAATGTTCTTGTTTTCAAGAACAAGAATCTGCGTGTACTTACATCGTATTATTTTTTTGCAGTCTGCACGAGACCTCCATCAGCAAAAAAAAAAAAAAAAAGAGGGTGCTACACAGGAGCTGTTAGCGTAAGAACTTTTAGAGGCGCGTGGTTGCGCTACTCTGCATCGGCTTCCGGTAATTACATGTTGAGATACAGTAGTATAATATCTGGAACCTTATCGTCTTTTACGACCTCTGGCATCGTCCCACCATCAATGAAGAGAAGAAAACAAAATTATGGGCAAAAAACTACGGAAGGAGAAGAAATGCGTCAACGAGTGGGTTATGCGATGTTTGAATGGCCATCGAACATTTTTACAACTTTAGTTCCGCCCGCAGAAATAGTTATAAAACGCGTTGCGCCGCAGTGGTCTCGTATCCTTCTTTCATATATGACTTCAGTCATACGGCTGTAAACATTGTCTTCTTTCTTACTGGCAATCAATTGGTCGACAATTGTTTTCTTCACTCGATGTCTTGCCTTGAACTTTTCATGTACGTTTATAATCTTCAGTCACGTCAAGATGTTGAAAAGAAAGAAAGAAAGAGTACGTTTTCTGTAAACGAAATTTAGCGACCGCTAAAGCGCCGTTATCGAATTCTCACCCATAAAACAGAATTACGTCAGCCGCACTCTCCCAGAATGGCGTCTATAATTCCCATACATCAAAGGCGTGTCCGAGCTCCTTAGCATTTTACGCCTGAATTTATTTCCGCGCTTGCAGCACATGCCGTAGCAGACCGGTCAGCGCGCCGAGCGTGTGCTGCTTTCGGACCCCTTTCTCCTGTCCTGATTTCTTATGAATCTGGAGAGCTACGTGCCCTGTCGATCGTTTGTGACTGCGCTAAGTATGCCACCATTCTCGCTCTTTCTGCGCACACTAGAACCCCGCTGCGGGAGTTTAAATGTTCTGCTGTTGGCCTCGCTTTCACAGTGTACACTAAGCCCCGGCGCAGCACTGAATCACTAGCAGCTTCTTGAAGTGTTTCATCGGCTCTTTTATGAGCTCTGCCAGAAATCACAGATGTGATCTCAATGTGAGAACATCATCTATATAATTAAAGTGCCCGAATTTGTTATATGCACGAACTCCCTTGGGGTACCCACGGTTTTCACCCTAAGCCTCAGACGTAGCTCGTATAAAGTAATATTCCTTCTCTTGCGTTCTTCTAGCGCGCTAGGATACTGGACTGGTATCACCAATACGGTCGTAACGTGCGGCACACACTCCGCATTAAACTCTGCATCATTTGCCCCCATATCACCAGTAAGGTGTATATTGTGCCCGAAGACATGCGTGTGTGTACCTCACTGAGACTCCGCCCATTATAGAGGAGTCGCACGAACGACAGAGACGAAATCCGCCTCGTTCGATGAAGCCCACTCTTCATTGAAGAGGCTGCTCGATAGTGCAACATAGTTGCAACCTTCACAGCCACTGTACCATATATCATTCGCTGTTAGACACTGTGTTCGTTGATCTGAACAAACTCCTCATAGATATCAACCTTAAACACGAAAAAAATGTTTTGCAATGCCACATAAGAAACGTGAGCCGCCCTATAACAGCCAAATGCACACAACAGAATATCATACTCGAATGACCTGAAAAACGAAAAAAAAAATCACTTAGATTCAAAGAACTCTGATCGCCTCGTGTTAATATTACGGTATTATGTCGCTCTCTCTCAGGGATGCTGCTATCTTGATAGCAGGCCTTTACGCTGATACGTTACCTAAGGCCTTGAATCGACTCGGTTCACTTCTTTCTCAAAAGACGTCTATGTGCCTATCACAGGTCGGCAAAAAAATTGGAGCTCACTGAGACTCACTCAAGAAATATATATTGCTCTGCGGGCTCACTCAGACTCACCAAAATTTTCTTCAACTGGACTCACTCAGACTCGAACTCACTAAGCTTTTTCTCAACCGGACTCTCTCGGACTCAGACTCACCAACATATTACTCAGCCGGACTCACTGAAACTCAGAATCACGGCTTGGCCTGAGTCTGAGTGAGTCGACTCATGAGTCCGCTTGCGTAAAACAAGCTTTTTCGACCATGGTGCCAATGCTTTTAACACCAATATCTCACATAATCGGTGCTCTACGATACGCCTTTTGATCCTGTACTTTCAGATATCTGATATCAATGGCTTCGATCCAGCAAAGACATTTTTATGAAATATGCCACTCACACGAGATATTTTATCAAGAATTTCCCGTGAAAGAGTGGAAGAGGGGAAGGTCATGGCACCCTCCCTCCCCAACTCACGCCAATAAATATTGAGGTGGCAGATGAGCGTTCGTGCGTTGACATATGTGTGAATAGACTTGAGTATAAACGCAAGCCGATATAAGACTGATATTAATGCTGAAGATAAGTGGATATCACAATAGGTCGGCAATAAAAGGTGGAGCTCACGCAGACTCACTCAAGAAATATATTTTTGTGTTTAGGGCTCAGACTCTGATTCATGAATATTTTCCTCAACCGGACTAACTCGGACTCACACTCACTCCAATTTTCCTTAGCCGGACTCACTCGGACTCAAACTCACCAACATATTACTCACCCGGACTCACTCAGACTCGCGGACTCACTCAGCGTACGAATATTGTAGGTTGCTACCATTTATTTTGTTTGTCTGATTTCACGCCTGAAGAAAGACGACCACCTGCTTTGTGGTGACTCTGGCAACCAATATGGCACCTTTCCATTCCTGGTGCTACAAAAAAATTCTGGCTTCTGGACGTTTGCCCGGAAGAAAACTGCTGTGAATTTATCGCTTGAGGCGGACTCTGATTTAATACAGATTGGCCTGGTGGTTTTTAAAATCATTAGTTCGGTGATTATTTCGTAGGCATCATCTGGAAGAAAGCATAGCGCCTTCCATGTAGACGCGAGACACACATGTCGCGTCATCCTCACCTGACGAGAGGAAGAAAGCTGAAGCTGCTGCTGTTTTAAAGATGTAATACAGTGGTTTCTCAAATAAAGGCAAAACTGCATCGAGGTTCCAAAGAGAGAGAGAAAAGAAGAAACGAAGGGGAGATGGTTAAAATGATATTTCCACCAGAGTACAAAATCTCTTATGTGACGGTGTCGAAAAAGCCGAAGTTTCCAACATTCGTAGCGCGATTCATTATGCTAACCCATGAAAGTCCAATCACTGGGCCTGCATTCTGCGATTCGACGCAATGCTTTACGACTTCTGCTGTGAGCTCTGCGTCGCTGCTGTGAAGCTCCGTGAGCTCTACATCCGTGAAGCGGTCGAAGAAGGCCACATTTGATATCGGGCACTGCGATATTTTCGGAATTTAAAGTGCCGACGAAGCTGCCCGCATGGGGAAGCCGAGGGCTCAGTTCGATTCATTAGTCGAGAGCGGACGCAACGGGTCGGCTTACCGTTCTGACCCGTATACACCTCGTTAGACTATACCTTCCTGTTTGCACGCAGTGGATTCACGGATTAAAGTATAGGTTTGTTCTGGTGTCTCAGCCCACTAGAAGAAGAACCCATTTCTATATCGACTACGAGTAGGCATAACTTTTACACGCTCTAATTAGTTCCTCTTTAGAATGGCGGAAAGTTCCTATATAGTTTAGCCGATGTGGCGCGGGAGAAACCTTAAGCATCTACACTACCAAGGGACTGGACGTTCATTTTATGGCGACGACGGGTTTTCCGCAGTTTGAGAAACTCATCTACCATGACCTCGCGCGTGCACGCTGCACAAAGCCACACACACCGTTTGTAAACGACTGAATGCTCATTGTACCCTGACATCTTTTACAACTTCTGTACGGTAATGGCTGAGCCTGACTTTCCTCCTCACCTCTCCCTTAGCCCTTCTCTCTGTTTATAGTCGGTGCTTTCGTTTTCAGCGTTACAAAGAATTTCTTCTGCGCAAGGTAAAAATGACAAGGTACCACCCCCCCCCCCCCCACAAAAAAAACGAAAAAAAAAAAGCGACTACTTGTTTGCGCACTGTGCAAGCAGCCCCATTTGGCATCGCTTTGCCACCCGTCCGGTATAGCACAGTGGTGCAACCGCCCGCCACTGACGTCAGACAGAGCTGGCGCCGTTCCGTGAGGCAGCCTAATTCGGGTCTACATATAGCTCGATTTTGTCGCACGCTCGCGTGAGCTCTCGTGACGAAGGGCCATGAACACGCCGCGCGGCCCTCGGAGGTCCTCCACTAAATGGGACACTTGGACGACCAGCGCCCGTGGTTTCCGGAAGCTTCGAGTCAAAGGAGACGGTGGCGACGGCGTGTTGTCAGAATTAAATGTGGCTCGAAGGAAACTTTCAAGGTGTGTGTGACGCAGACATACGCATACACTGAAAAAACAAAGAAAGACGCGAGAGCAGTGTCCCGAACGGCGTACTATCGGCTGTATACTTGACGGCGGGGAGGAGATTGGGCCGGCTACACGCACGACAAGTCTTTTATTTCTTTTTCGCCCCTTTCCTTACAAGGACAGCAGAGGCTCAGTTTAGCAGGAGTATTTATGGGACACAATAGTGAACGGACAGAAAAGCGTGGGGGGGAGTGGTTTTTTGATGATTGAAATGAAGAGAAAAGTGCATCCCGCAATTGTCTCTCACAGGGGAGGTCACCTCAGCAGTAGTGCACGGGGGAGGGGAATGGGGGGGGGGGGTAAAGATAATAGAGAGAAAAAGGATAGAGGGAGGAGAGAAGAAAAAAAGCGGCCACAGCGGCCACATTGCTGGTGTGAAATGAGGGAGGTTTTTTTTCCTAAGGGGCGCAGTTATGTCTATTATTATCACTGCTGACGGCATTGCAGCAAAGGTGAAACACAGCCTTATGACACACTGGACGATAGCCGCACAGTAGACTTGTCAACGTGAGATGCTAATATTCCCAAAGCCTGTCTTATCTAATCAGCTTGTGCGCATGTATCCAGACTTCATGCGCGAAAATCTCCCGGCTTTTCTTTTTTTTCACTTTCTTGTTTGCCTGACTTCAACGTTATTTTAAAACCTTGTTTGGTGACTTATTTTACTTGGTCTTCACTAGCCCCAGAGTTTTTTTTATTACTCCTCCGTGTTTTATTATTATCAAAAAGTGAATTTCGACTTCGCTTCCTCTGGTTGGTTTTTGACTCCGGATAGTTAGTCACATGATGCGCGGTACACGTGTGTTGGCTTAGGTGCCGAGATAATTATGCAGCCTTCGGAAACCGTGCAAGTCGAGTCAGACAAAGAGAACGTTGTTATGCGCGTAATTATTAACACGCAATGTACCTCGCATGATCGAAGAGTGAGAAGTTTTCTTATATGATTTTTTCATATACAGCTGTTTGCGGAATTGTCGTTTTCTCTATTGGTCTATAAGGTGAACAATGAAATGAAGCTCAGAAAAACATTCATATTAGACGAAGGTGCGAAACAAAAGCGGAAGAAACGTGGACAGATTTAAAAAAAAAGACGGATATATTTATTCTGAACCATTTCAAGCCCATTCACGATAATATTCCAATTTCAATTTAGAATAAGATATAAGTCTAGCATTTATGCATGCAGAATCAGCAACGCGCTAGCATAGAAGCGACGCGCTGCACGCGCCGATGCTAGGTTCGAAATATGCGTCGCCCAGCGCGCCATCTGTTGGAAGGTGTTGAGACTCAAGCTCGCGGTTTCGATCGCCGCCGGCAACGCAGTGGCGGCCTCGAGTAGGGGCTGCGTGAACCGGCGAACGCGAACGATTCGATCATACGGGCAGCGGGCGCTGCGCCTCCACGTACGCAATGGGAGCGGTAAATATTGAATTCTTCGGCACTGTCTGGCAGCGGCATGTCTTTTACTGTTCAAATGATGTGACATTACTGAATATAGTGCTGTTTATGTACCGGCAAAGATGACAAAGTGCTCTACGCAAACTTTGTCATCACTGATGTCAAGGAAAAAAGACAACTCGCAGGCGTGGGCCAACGACAGCATGGTATATTACAATTAATATCCATTATTTAAGACGTTTCGCGTAGTGTCTCCGATGCCGTTGTGCAAGAGGTACGGTATGGTTTCAAAAAGGTTATGCTAGCACGTGTACGTTCCCATCCACATGCATGCATCCATGTGCACGCGTGAGTAATGTATTGAAGAATAATTTGATTTATTTTGTTTATTTGTTTTTTTTACCTACTGTCGGTACACATCAAAACCAAGACGGCTGGGACATCAAAGAACATACTCAAACACTTAACATAACAATACAATACAGCAATACAACGGTCAATGCCCTATTGTTGAAAATATATATTGAGATGTCTCCAGTTATATTCTTCTCCAGTGAACTGGCATCAGCAATTTCAGGTCTTTGGAACACTGTTTTAATATTTCAGTCAAGGAATATTCTATTTAGCTTGCTGAATTTAGGGAATTACCATGCTTCACTGAGAAAAAAGGAAAAAAAAATACTATACCACCCTACATGCAGACCCAAGTTTCGCAGTTTTATGTTTTTCTTTAAGTTGCGATTTTCTTTCCGATTCCTTTAGTCATGTATTGACGGGTTGGAAAATCTCGAAATGTCACTGGGTTGTCCCTCGCTGCACTGTAAACACTCACTAAGTGGATTACTTTTATTGCTACCATAACAGGGCTTGAAATTGAGCTTGTTGGCAGCGCCAAGTCCTCTCTGTCTTGTCCCGCTTGTCCGCGCTGTTTCCTGTTATTGCTACCAACGTATGATAGTGCGTTTTGCTTCCTGAACAAGGAAACCCGTACAGTTGGAATCCTACTGCTTCCGACTTCTCCATTTCATACCCCAGTTGGTACTTAGTTGCCTATGTAAAGCTATGGTTCTGATTGTTTGAACTCCTGAACTAAAGACCCCAAAGCGATTCAGGCGAGCAATGCTAGCTAAACCATGCTGAGAAGAGCGCGCGGTTGCCGCATTTCCGTGCAAAAAAGAAAAAAAAAAAATGGAAGGACTGACACGCCGCAACTGGGTGTCGACACAACAGGGTGTCGACAGGTGGCGACACATCACCCACGCAAGCTATCGTTGCGTCAAGTATTGCCGTTGCAGTTGTAGTTATGATCTCCTTTTTCTTCTCATCCTTCTTCTTATTGATTGATTGATTGATTGATTGATTGATTGATTGATTGATTGATTGATTGATTGATTGATTGATTGATTGGGACACCATGGTTATGTGAAAGTGGTCAATGTGTCCTGTATCTCTATGTCGGCGTCAAAGATAGTCTGCGCAAATAATTGTAATTATTTCGGGAAATTTTTGTTCAAAACTTGACTTCTGAAAAATAATTGACCCCTTAGGTTACCTATGCCTTTTGGAATGAGGAGGTGAGGCATTAAAGAACATCTTTTGTACGTGCAGCATGAGTACTTAATTAAGGCACGTAGGAGTGGTCGTCTAGAAAGCAACGAAGAGAACGCGCAGTCTCCGGGGGCGCCTTTTCAATTGTAGGGAAAAGCAGAAATCATTTTAAATGCGAAGCATTTCTTAGCGAACCTTTGGCACTTTGAGCGTTTCTGTCTGCGTATCTATCTATCTATCTATCTATCTATCTATCTATCTATCTATCTATCTATCTATCTATCTAGCCGCCTACGTCTGGGTGCTCTCATGATCTCCTCCTTAACTTGGTGTAGACCAAAATTGGAATGGGAGGGTAAGAGGGTTTGACGAATATGACTGTCTGGTCATGACATGAATAATGTGAAAACCCTGCCGCGTACGTCGTCAAACGCTTTCCTCCAGAGACATGTGGCACATGCCCGTATGCGGTAAGCGGGTATGTGCCACGGGAAACTGACAGTTTATGTGACAGCGTAAAGTTTGTGACAGCGTAATTTACACGTGACAGCGTAAAGAAAAACTGACATCGGCAACGTTGACCCGACCAATGGAAAGAAGAGAGATCAGGGTCCCAACAGGAATCGAACCCAATCATTCTGTGTGGCAGTCAGGCATTCTACCACAGAGCCACACCATGCACGTCTTGAGATTACTTTAGATAAAGACCCTATGCAGGCGTAATATCGATGCAGCGTCAATTGTGGTTGCAGAGCTATAACAAAGCAATAAACATTACATATGTACTCCCATGATAAAGACGTCATGCCGGGTTAACGTCAATTGTGGTTCCTGTGTTGGCTGCGCTTTCATAGAAGTCTAATAAGTACTACATTTGTATTCCTGTGATTCAGCAAGCTATACACAAGCGTTGCTCGATCGCGGAAAATACGCTAACGAAAGTTACGTATGATATTCACATCGTCGCATCGTAAAGTGCACTTCGTTTCGATAATACTCACGTCTGTGCCGTAAAGTGAGTGCTGACGTTACGTCAGACCATAAGTTACCCTTTAAACGCCAGTGTAGTTGACGTGCCTGGTAAGGCCACGATGTGCACACAGCTACTACGCTTACAAAAACACGTCGATCCACCTCGTAACGCTTGGCTCAAAGCCAAACATGCAGCATAGACAACTACTCGCTTACTGCTTCGCATACCACTGATTCCCACGAGGCGTGGGACCTGCCGAATTTTTTCTCAGAAAGCATTTCACAGAATTTGATGAAGTTGGAAGTGTGATGCAGTGACCGTGGAAAGCGGCTTTTTTTTGTTCTTGTATAACGTGTTTTTTTTTAAATAGTTGCATATTGCTAAATTTAAAAGCGAAACTATAAAGCCCATGACACTGTAACTTAACAATGAGAAACGACGACATCACGATCCCGTAAACTACGATTAATGATACATCTAAAACGGTGAAACTTTACGTATTTAAGAGACAACAAAGAGAAAAATTATTTCGTGTGTACTATTGGTAAATTACACAATGCCAAAAGAAACACCTTTTTTCAGCGAGAAGACGATTGGTGAGTGACAAAGTGCGCAAAAAGAAAATATAGGTGGTGACGTCGTCTTAAAGTTTCCATATCAACCCGCCACGACGTCATAGATTTTGACAGGGTCTTCCATTAGGCTTACATAATTGTTCATCGGCAGAAATTTAATGAATTAAATTGTATTCCACGAGAGCCAGACACTTAACATAGCAAGTTTCCGAAAATTTTATCAAGCCAACGTGGCCAAAATTCGAAAAAAAGAGAGATGAAGACTTCGAAAGACCTACGTCATACTGACAGACATATGTCGGTGTTCTGGCGCGAAATTTAAAAATTAGGCCTTGTCGTTTATTTTCTTGCCTAATAATAAACCTACGATTTCGAAATCAGTGACGATAGAGTTCTCAAATATTATTTTATCAGTTTGCACTGATTTAGTGTTTCATTGAAAGTCGCTTTTTACGCTGGCCTGAAATAGGACACAAAAACTGGCGAGTAGTATTTTTGCAAAACCGTTGTCATCATTATAAAGCATTCACGTATGCTGTAAGTTTATACATGAAGTTGTGACCGCTTCGAGTGATTTAACAAATGCTATTTACTAAACTGCTACATATTTTCCCAGTGAGCAGTTGCAAATTTCGAAACATGGTGCTTCTGTTTTTTGCAGCCTACCAATTTTGGCCAATTTTGGTAAAACTTTCACTCTTAATTAAGAGAAATGTTGCTTCCTCACAGTCGTCATAAATAGTCTTTCTCTCTCAAACACAACAAGCTTCATTAAAATCGGTTCAGTGGTTGTCTCTTAAAAGCATTTCTGCGTTTTTCGTGTATTTCAATAGACGTCTTCGGAGTTGGTCCCTAGCTAAGCCTCCTGCTAGTTAGATTCGAAGATTGACACTTTTTTCAGATTAAGTGTTATGTGATGGAAAAGAGGGAACTATTTTTTGCAAGCCAATGCGCTGAGTATTGTTGCGTTGAGTGCCCGTTCGGGTGTAAGAAAGAACACTAACAGTAGTGTCAGAGCAACAACTAATTTACATGATTGCTGACCCCTTGAAGTACCACTGTTTGATATTATTCTCCATAACAAAAGTACTTATGACGTTTCTGTTGGTTCGCAGATGGTTATACGTCTGCATTTAACGTTATCTTCAATGTTTTTATCGCGCCAACTCTAGTCGGAACATTCAAAACTAGGTTCATTCGTCGTATGAAGACACGGTGATTGAAAGGGTTACTATGATAGCAGGGCATGTTAAGAATTGTGAAGGGATCGAGGCCCTGGAGTGATTCCTCTGCATGTATTGCTCAATGGTAGATTTGATTGATTGATTGATTGATTGATTGATTCATTGATTGATTGATTGATTGATTGATTGATTGATTGATTGATTGATTGATTGATTGATTGATTGATTGATTGATTGATTGATTGATTGAGGTCATGTAGGATTGTCACTATAGTCGAACTGTCTAGCGGCGTCATGAAGAGATCGAGGCAGAGCGCAGGATTTGCCCACTTAACTTAAAGGGGTCCCGAACCACTTTTCCAAGAAATTATCGAATGATTTCATTGTCGGGGTTTATTGCCTCACGGATCGATTGCCGCAAGAATTTCTCGGATCCGTCGAGAACGAGCGGAGTTTAAACGATTTGTCGCACGATTTAAGCGCTTTCTCTGTTCTCTCGTCCCGACGAATGCGCCGCACGCTACACAGAGAAGGATGGCATGGGGAGAAAGAAGTTAAGTCAGCGTGCGTTATGACCTTGAGCGTGCGTGATGAAACACGATTGCTCTCTCCCGTTGTGATTCCTGTGCACACAACTGTGGCTACTGTGTAATGTTCGCAGACTATCAAGCGCGGCGCCGGCACGTGGCAGCACCCCGTGGCAAGAAGCGCATATGATCTAAACACCGCTCTTGATTTACGTCAGCTATTGGCCAATAGCATGCTATCTGCTGTTTGACGTCAAAAAGCAGGCACTGGCAGCTCTGAAAAGAGTGATCATAGTGCTCTGTGAGCACTTGAGAAAATGGCAACTTCGCGCTCCGCTTGTAAACTCTACTTGCGCGCACGACTGCAATATTTGACTGAGCTGTTCATAGTAATGTCTTCTTTCCGCAGGATGTGTTTTGCACGAGAGGTGGTACATCACCCCTTTAAGCTGAACGTCCATCGCCAGTGTACATTCATTACAACTATTTAAACTGAATTAGCACCAAAATCGCGAAGATACTTTCTTTTTCCGTTTTCGTTTCTTCTCACTTAATTTCTTAATTATTCAGCCTGTACTTTTCCCAGCCTGTGAGAGCAATTTGTCTAAAAGCTTCTGGGGAGAGTAATGCACCCACCTTTATGCTTCAACGATTATGTCATCAATTATCTTGCCTGACATCGCGCGGATCGTTTGCATGATAGAGGCGCGTTCCAGAAATGAATATATTTCAAGCAGTAATTACCTTGCACTGATATTGCGCCTACTGTAATACAAGCTGCCAGTCACCTGCCTTTCTTATGTTTTTTTTGTATGCTATGCTCATTAAGCAGACCAGCAACTCACGCGAACTCTATATAGTTGTTGATTGCGCACGCGCAGGCACATACAAAACCTTAGCCGAGCAGCTTAGAAGAGTGAAGTAACCTGTGTGCCTGTCATGATGAGATATGACGGACAAGCTCTTTAGCCCATGCAGCGACGCAGCTAAGGCTGTGTTTGAAAAGAAAAGCCTGTAGCTGTAACCGCGCACACGAGCGAGCGGGGTAAATAAGTGCCGACCGTTTGACTTGCCTTCTTCCAAATTTTACGTCAACTTCTCTTGCGAAATCGCGCGTTTATCGCACTATGCTTCTTTTGGAAACGCATGAAATCGCCCACGCGCATTCCATTTTCAACAAGTGCCGCACGCAAGACGCAGCCTTTTTACTTGATGTTCCTCAGAAGAGTGACAAAAATTGCTAAACATACAGGACTTCAGATCAAAATGACATTTCTTTAAAGCTGTAATATTGGGAATGGCGGACGCCAGAAGACTGTAATAGTGTGCGTGCATGTGCATGTGCGTGCGTGTGTGTTTGCGTGCATATGTGTATGTGTGTGTGTGCG
Organism: Rhipicephalus sanguineus; assembly: GCF_013339695.2. Classification (NCBI taxonomy): domain Eukaryota; kingdom Metazoa; phylum Arthropoda; class Arachnida; order Ixodida; family Ixodidae; genus Rhipicephalus; species Rhipicephalus sanguineus. Next base: position 270,214,457 of record NC_051176.1, on the reverse strand, counting down.
TGCGTGCAGCTTCAATGAATTGCAGTTGTTAGACAGCGCTCGTCCTGTGTCCCTCTTTTTCTGTGTGTCTCCGTCGTTCTTGCGCTGGTTTTTTTTTTTTTTTTTGTTTTCAAGGATGCATCGATTCCAACTCGCCCACCTTTCTACCTTACTGACCGAGCAAGCAAGCAGAAACACAAATGGTATCCTCGCATTCCCGCGCAGTTTCTTCAATTGCCCATTGTCACGCGTACGCCACTCATATTATCGACAGTTCTCCGAATGGTGCTGGGAAGACAGAAACTGGGAGGACGCTTGAACTTCGCTTTCAAGAGTAGTACGCGATAGCGTAATCGGACCGTGTTCGTATCGCCTTCCCAATCGCTGGCCTGACTTCGCTTCTCGGTGGAGACCTAAACCGTGCCGCAAGGGAAGCCAAAGTGCGAACGCCATCCGGCTCCAATATCCATGCATGTGGCTTGACGACACACGGCGGGGCGGTGCCGTTTAGAAGTGCGCCCGTGGGCCCTTTGCGTCATCTCGCGGGTGATAGCAAAGCCACTGAAGAACCTCCGAGATGTGTGTGCCACCAAAGATAAATGATGTCTATAAATAGCTCGCCGTTAGTGTGCTAGAGGGTGCATATGTGGTGGCCGAGGGCCTAAACGCATCGCGCCACGGAGCGACGGGTCGCAGGATCGAATCCCCGGTTGCACTCGAATCGAATATCTTTTTTATGATTTCTTCATTTCGACCCACCTAGAATTTCCGCTCACGGAAAACGCTGATTTTTAGCTCACAGCCAAAGACGCCGCCGCCGACATAGACACCAGAATTTCTGCGAAACGCGCTCTTTAAAGTAATCGCGTTAAAACTACAACTGAGCTATTTCCTTCCGTTTCTTGATTTCGCTTATTGCTAAAGAGTCTCCGAGTTTTTGAACCCTTGCGTGCGGTGTCTGAGCGGCATTTTCTGCGCTGTTGGGTTTCCTTTGCTGGAGCGGATCATTTGCAACAGTGAACTCAAGCGGCTTGCTTAGGAGCTTAGCTTATACAACGCAAAAAGTTTAATAAAACAAACAAAAACAAAGCGTCGATTTCATCCGCAGACCCCAAACTCCTTTGTGCGCAGCGCAGATATATCGTCCTCGAGAACTTCGTGTTCTTTTTTTGCTTTAATGAGAGCGAAGGGCGTGCAAGGAAACGATGGCCGGGGTGAATTTGTGCGGTATAAACTGTAAAACACGCGCTCTTACCCAGAAGCGTTGCCTTCTCAGTAGAAGCTCACGTCCTGTCGACGGCCGAAAAAATATGAGCGCAGAAGTGGAAAGCGATTTCGTTCGGGGACCCCTTCATTCAGCCTTCGAACCAAAAACGAAAAAGAGTTTTCGCACGGCGTTGACCTCGCGTTCATTTATACGTAGGCCATTTATTCCCCGGAGAAGTTTGCAAAAATTTCGGAGGATAAGTGGAGAGCCCGAGGAGTTTGGCGCGCGACTCGTTAAAGTCTCAACCTCATTTCTCGACTTGAGCAAGGTGAACAGACGGGGAGAGAGAGAGAGAGCGGTGGGCGCTCGCACAGTCCTCGCGCTGATCGTCCGGCGGAGCGGCGGTCGAGGGACCGCGACGCGGGCTTTTCCACCGAGGGGCCGACGTCCTCCGAACCAACCTGGGGAGACGACGCGAAAGCGAGGGCTTCCTCGGCTCATGCCGGCGTGAAATTGCTAATTTACGCGCGTCTGCCGTCGGCGCGCCCTACGCGCCGCCCTCCGGTGCTTGTCGCCAGCTTCCCTGCTCTACCCGGAGCTGCCTGTAAAAGTATGCAAGAAAGTGAGAGGGAACGCGTAGTCCTCTTCGTTCGGCAACGAAACCGCCGTCCGCGCCGGACAGCGGCATATCGACGACGGTCGGTGCGTGGCGCGTGCTTCTCGCGCTTTCGGTCGCGATGATTTACGCAGCGCGTGTAATTGAAGGTACACCACGTAGTGCGCCTCTCGCGCAAAACACAGAGCTATAGGGCTCTGTGTGGCGCCCAGAAACGCAGAATTGCGCGCCGGAAAGGCCCGGATGCGGTGTTTCGCGCGTAGGCGGCGCGCTAAAAAACGGCACCGTCTTTAACGCGCGCGCGCTGGCCTTCTATTTGCGCAGAGATGTGAGCCCGTGCCTGGGAAGCGTGCCTACTCGGCCGAATTGCGTCGTGCCGCCGGGGCCACTGACGCGGGCGTCATTCACTCATGACTGGTCACCGTTCGTCCGGGGAACGACATGCCGCGCGAAGCCGATCATTTCTCGCATGGTTATACCCGCCCGGCGCATTCACGCATTCTACCATCCTTGATCAAGCAAAACAAAGCAAAGCAAAGCAAAGCAAACCAAAGCAAAGCAAAGCGATTGAAGTCTTGTAGGCCGCGGATTGGTAAACGACTTATGGCCCACGACCGCGATAACTAAAGTTTTCTTCCAAATAGGCGAACATTTCTGGTGCCGTCAACTTTGGCAGCCAGAGAGCGAGATGTCGCAAACGCTGCCGCCAGCCAGTTCAAGTATTTCGCGGGAGAAAAAAAAAAAGAAAGAAAATGCACGCTGGAAAGCAGCAGCCCAGTGCGGCGCTGCCTCCGCGCAAATCTCCCGCTCCTTAGGTCTGCCCTCCGAGACAGGCCATTAAATTCGCGTTGCAACACGAGACGCACGCCCGCGAGCTCACGGTTCGCCGCGCCACGCGCCGGGCGTCGTGTTTACGCCGCGCATTCTCGGCTGCCGGCCATGGGGCACGCCGAATTACGCTCCGTGCAACTGGAGACCCTTTTTTTCTCAGGTCGCCCCTCTCTCTCCCCCTCTGAATAGTGTTCTCTCCATGCCGCATTTAGTACTTGTTTTCGCTTTGTTCTGCCACCGTTCTTCATTTGCCTTCGGTATTTCGAACTCTTCCACTCGTATTCCTTATTTAATAATGTCTACGTAAATGACATTCTTGTCTATGCTATGCAAGAGCACACGAAGAAAAAAAAAATTCCTTTCGCGCAGTGCCTATACATTCCGCGCAGTGCCTATACATTCGTTCGTGCGTCTTCTTCCGACACACTTTGAAGTGATCTTACGTTACTCCATTTCATCTACGCCGATAGTCGTTTCAAGCGGATTACAGATGGAGGTAATTAAAAAAAACGAGCAAAAAAAAAAAGAAAACAAAGAAAGTTACAGCGTGAAGTAACAGGTTTCATTCTCAGCATGATGAAATAATGAAATAGATTTTTATGCACTTGGTGTTAGAGGTTTCAAATTTCGCTCTCTCTCTGCGGAAATATACACCGCTTGTTATCCGCAGCGGAGGTATAACCGCCAATTTTCTTCCTTTTTCTCTTTTCGACCAGCAATTTCAATCTGGTCTTTTTTTCAATTTTTTTAATTTTCCACAGTCCGTGATTTGTTCCAATAACCTCCCCATTTCGGCAATGCATATCTGAGCAAAAATATCTGAGCAAAATCGGAGCAAAAAGGCCAGATCATAGATTACGGCGCATGTACCGACAGCTGCGGGTTTGGGGGTTATAGTTGACCTTGCAGGCTCCTACTTATCGAATTAATGTTTCTTTGTATGTCTCGTATATCTCTAACTACTTACGATTTTGGACATATTTTACGACGCGCTAATGAAAGCTGGAGATTTTCGTTGTATCGCGACAGTGGCTGAAGCGCTCGACCAGCTTGCCGTATAAGTTGGAACTTAGTATAATCAACCGTGGTTGAACATTAATATGTCGCAATACTCCTAACAGCACTTCTACAAAGTTTTTCCTCACCAACGGCTGCGTCTATGGGAGTGTGCGAGAAGTTATCCTCCCTGCTAAGTAAGGCGCTTAGTTGCACCGCATCTATGTTTTCTAATGACAGCTGTCGTGTAGATGTACTGTTCGTGCCGTTCTTTTCTCTTTCTCAAATTTAATGAGGGCTGATTTAAAACCGCAACATAAGTGGAAGGAATACTGCATTAATGGGTGCAACCGTGCATCATGCAAGAGCTTGAGAATTAAGCCACGAATTTTTCCGAAAGTTCTCTTCATTGACCATACAGACTGTTGAGTGGTGTTACCTTAGTGAAAGTTCCAGCTGCTTTCCATTGCTTTCATAACTTCTGCGTTTTGCCGTCGACGAAGCGGCACTATAAGCTTGCCATGTCTGGATGGCGTGAGTGCAGCCGTTTCATGTTCCACGTCGTCATCGGGGATAAGCCACAGAAGTACGCTTCCCAAGCGTCATAAGTTTTTTTTTTTTTTTCCCTTCTGGTTCATGAATTTGCGCGCGAGCCTCGGATAATAAAAAAGAGAGAGAGAGAAACAAGTTGAGAATGCCGATGCGATGGCGTACCGCGAAGTCGGTGTGCGTTTTCTTTGCATGGAAACGTTCTGCCGCGTCAAAATGGTTCAGTACACGCGTGGGTTGTTTTCCGAGGCCCGTGAACAAAGGCTCGACTCTGTTCGACGAGACCATTCTCCACTTTTTCCCATCCGCATCCTTGATGGTTTCGATTTTTTTTTTCTTTATCCATCCACTCCCTCGGTCTGTTCGGGCCTCATCTTTACGGCCAATAAAAGTTATACCGCGCCGCTGTTTATAGGAGCGCGTCACGGAACCAGCAACTTTTTCCTCGCTCCTCGGGGAACCTTCAATTACGGCGGTTTCCGGGCGCACCTCTTACTGCCTCCCCGGAGTGAAACAGCGAACGCACGCGTTCGCGGTGCTGTTGTGCGTAGAGCGGGCGAAGGGCACGTCCTCCAAGAGTTACGGCATGAACGCTTGCGGCGGCGGCGCCGCAGGCGTATAGACTCGTTCGGCGCGAGCTTGCGCGGTTCGCGCGTTTAGTCATTCTTGACTTAAGTTTCGGAACCGTATAGAAACTTTGCGTGACACCTTTGCTCGTACCCTATAGCTCGTCTCTGCCGCTGTCTACGTTATCTCGCGCCAACGGTAGGAAAGGCGGCAGCGTTCTATTCACTGCTAACACTCTTTCGAATGTCCGCGCACTGGCGCTGTAGGCACTTACGTGTCTTATATCGATGAGTGCGTCTTTCCGTGAACAACGAGAATGGGCGTCATCATCACCATCTCAGCCTTATTACGCCCACTGCAGGGAAAAGGCCTCTCCCATATGTTTGGCCATTTAACCCGGTCCTGCGCTTGCTGCGACCACGTTATCCCCGCAAACTTCTTAATCTCGTCTGCCCACGGGATTACTGGTCAGCGGCTACCTCGCGCAAAGTTGGATTGCCACGTGGCACCACCTTGGCTACGAGTGGCGCTGCATGGCTAACACTCCCATGGAGATTACCATGTACAGATATATAACCAGCAAAGAGGACTCCGTCGTTGCTAGATTGGTAGAGCATCGGACGCGTAATTCGAAAGTTGTGGGTTCGGAGCCCGCCGACGGAACTGGTGTCTTTTCGTCCACTTTACTTTACTTCAATGTATTTCATAATTACTACACTAACGTTAAAAACGACGAAGAGTAACCCTTATGCTTTACTTGGCCTAATTATCTGCTGGATTCATTTGGTTCTTTCTAACGAAGGAACGACCTCCTCGAGCAATTCCTCTTCTTTCGTTCTTTCTGCGGGTTATATGTGTTAATATTGACTCGCTCCGCTCTGTTAACAACAAGAGCGCCCATTCCTTTATTATTATTATTATTATATTATTATTATTATTATTATTATTATTATTATTATTATTATTATTATTATTATTATTATTATTATTATTATTATTATTATTATTATTGGCAAAACTCAGCCAATGACAGGATAGAAAATATTTATAGTGCTTATTTTCTTGATCTGGATGTGTTTCATAACTCTCAGTCATTGTTGTTCTTCCAAGCGCTGCGCTGTTCTTTTTTTGTTTTTTTAGCATAGTGTGGCACATTGTGACTGTACGTCCTATTTGGGTGTATATGTGATCACTGTATATACCATATATTCACCACCCGACACCTGGAGTAGCAAGCCAGGTGATATACCAGGCTAAGATATCCGAGGATATCATTAAAAATTGCTATCGATCTCTGACAGCCCTTTTCTCCTTCCTTGTATTTCAGCTTACGCTTTGTTGTATGTGTACTGTATTTGTCATTGTCTTTCTGAGTTCCGTGGGTAGTGTTAATGTATTCTGTCCTGTTGCCCTGACCATTTTTTTTTTACACTTCCCCTCTTCTTTGTTTGTATTTTCTCCTGTAGACTGCCTTCACTCTGTCGTTTATCATTAGTCCTGCACAAAGACCTTACGGTTGTTCCTGGGCACGTCACATGAATCATCAATAATATTACTTATTATTATTCATGTACGGTCAGTGTCAAAAGTTCAAGGACCACGATACATAAGGCAAATCTGAGTCCCTGAATACAAATTAACGGCCGGTTCTAACACGCGCTAACAACATGTAAGTTCGACCGAGTGCAGTGACAAATTTCTGGGAAATTCAAACTTTTCTCAGACCCATTAGTCTCTAAACTAATGACTCCGACTGTACGCATCACGATCACTGCAAACGCTACGGCTAGTCAATCTGACGTTCACGTTCCTCCATTTCCCTTACGCAGAGTAAGCGGCTCGCATGCCACGACGTTTCACAATGGATGTACGAAGTAAGCGAATACAATAAGGACATGGCAGCGGGAGGGGGACGGCACAAACAAGGTCCGCGAAATCGAAGGGTCCCGGCTATATAGCCTCCGCTGCAATCAAACGAATCCGACGAAATGATAGAGCGAATAAGGGTTACGAAGTCGCGGCTTCCAACATAGCCCGACCGTTATCCGCCGCGCTCCCGGTGGCGCTGCAACATTGTTAGCCCGCAGAGCGGCAGGCCCAGGACGCGTGTCATTTGGCCCATGTCGCAGACGCGGCCTTTTCTTGCCTCCGGGATTCTGTGCACCGCGCGCTTGCTGTATGTGTGCGTGTGTGTGTATCTGCGCTTGCGCACAGACCACGAAACGATTGGTTGCCGCATGACCTTCCGCCCTCTCCTCTCAAACGCTGTTTCAGAATGCCGTATGGTGAGGACATCGCTAGAGCGCTGGATCTTTTTCAGAGAGTGGTCGGGGACCAACCTGTGCACTTCAGCCTTCTTAGTTGAATGCAGCACTGCTAAATGCCTTGTCGCAAAAAAAGAAAGATAAAAGAAAAGGACATAGGAAAAAAAGTTCGCTGTTCTAATCCATTCGTGTACGTCCCCTAGCTGACACTGAATCCACAGTGCGCGTTGCTGCAGCGCGGCTTCCTTTCGTGGTATAGGGCAGCCGCCGACGACTAGAATTAATGGCGAGAGGGCGACCCAACGAACAGGCGGCTCGAACGCTATCGCCTTCCTAATTGGATCAGCCACAGGCGCAGTGTTAGTAGTGCTGCACGCAAGGGCAGTAGGAGGGAGAATGCAGACCGGCACTGCCTGCGTAAGTCTTTACCTTCCTTTTGAGGTGGGGTGGAGGGGGGGGGGGGGTATTGCGTTTCCTCGGCTGGCAGCGGGCGTTCTTTGTTCTCGATTGCACACTGTCCGACCACCACTCGGAGACCGCCTCCTCGAAGAAGGACCGATTGTCGTCTTACGGCTACGAGTGTGTCCAACATAGACTCCATATCAAATATTGACCACTGGCACCGTCCTTGCTCCTATTTGTTCCTTTTAGGTTCGTTTCGTTTGCTTCAAGACATTCACGACCGAGCACTAAAATGAAGAAACAGAAATAAACAAGGAGGGTCTATAGTACCGCGTGCGCACTTTGCCGAATTGTTCGGCGCACCAACAGCGCTAGTTTCGCGGTAAATGCAGCCGTTCCTGTATCTCCTGCTCTCACGTACCTGCCTGTCTATTCAGGATATTACTATCGACGAAAACGTAAGAGAGATATAAGAGGAGCGCTGTGTGCGGAATGAAGCCCACACAGTTCCCACAGTGCGTGTGTACCTATAGCGAAACGGGCTGGTTGTTTGAGCACCGAGGTACAATGTTGAGTTGCTTTTTTTAATGTCCTGTGCTATGTGTTTTACTTTTATTTTTTAAAAAAAGTATGTGCTTGAACGGCTCATACATTAGTTTGACAGAGGCAAGCTTCTCTAACTGAATTGTTTGCCTGTCTAGCACACAACTCTGGTGGCACAATCAATTATGACCATTCAGGTGTATTGCTGCAGTTCGAGGTGTAATTAATTTGTTTTAACAGCTCCGTATTCTAAAAGAAAAGTGATAAATCAGCATTCTTCTTAAAATAATATTCCAACTATTTCTGACGCGGGACGTATCATTAACGAAGGCAAGCACCGTTTACGAAAGAAAAATTTTGTGAATGTGGCCACATATATTTCTGCGCTGTACTTCGAAAATAACGCCTTTGAAGTTCCATAGCTTAGCGTGCATGGTCTGAAGTGTGGCCTCGTGGCCGAACTTGGCGCACACACGGTAGTGTTATTCCTAGTATAGTATAATCTATGAGTTCAGTATGATTAGCCGCGTGCAATACCGGTGTCACATGGGCACTTTAGATCGCGATCGGGGCCGATCCGGATTCGGCTCGATCCGTGTCAGGTGATGCGGTCACTTTTCACCGAAAGGGATCAAGAGGATCGCGACCTGCGCATCGCGATCATGCTCCCCGATGGCGATTTGGATGACGTCTGCGCCAAACCCAATCCGAATTAGTTTTTACCGTGTAGCAGCGACCATTGTTGATTAAGATCAAGAAAGTCCAACCGGACTGGCCTTGATCGCGATGAAAAGTGCCCTTGCGACAACTGTATAAAACGTATTGAAAGTTCGTGTTTTCTACATCGGGCATGAGCTCATAGCTTTCACTAGTTACGTGTCTGCACAGTGACAGAGTTCCTTCACGACTAATCATGTTGATAAGGGCGTGCACCATTTCCGTGGCTTTGTAACTAAGTTGAGTGCATCGCTGCCTGGTCCCACGGTGCTATATACCGGCAATCGGCGAATATGCGGGCCTTTCTCAGCCACACACAAAACACCGAGAGCTTCTGATTCAGACTCGAGCGTGTCTCGTGGCATGCTCTGACCCTACCGGCGCCGGGCGCCCGGGTGCCGCAAGTGAGCGCACGTAATCCAATCTGCGAGAAACAACGCCGCCGCCATCCTCACGCATGTCCCACAGCACTAAGGACGCTCAGCCAATTCGTTGCTTTCGAGGACTGAGTGGGCTTACAGTTGCTTATTCCGAGCTCGCGTCTGCTGCTTCTCTTTATATCACGATTGCCCCATGCAATCCTTCCCAGCAAATCGGTGCAGTGTTCAGACTGCCGACGCTAACGTCGGGGTCCTATTTAGAAAGCTGTCATTCGACAGCGTCCGTGTGCTGGCTACTCACGGTAGCCAGCCACTCAGCGATCAGCGAGAGCGCCGGCTGGCCCTGAAACGCCTTTCAGGATCGAAGTATCCGTTTCCTTGTGTCCGCGGACCTCTCACGCGCTTTCGCCGCAGCAAGCGCGTTAAGCCTGTGGGACTAATTAAGGCGTCGTTGGCGGTGACACACGCTGGGCGCCTGCCACACCTGACCAGTCGCGAAAAACCACGTGGCGTCCCGCGTCTTTCTCCTTACCGCGCAAACGTGTCTGTAAACATGGCTCTCTGTTTAGCAGCCAAAGAAACCCTCCAACCAGTGTATAACTTTTGGTCAGTCTATAACCGCATACGGTAAATAACCGTATCAAACTTTGTAACGACCCATTTCGTTGTCTACTGTTCTTATCATACGTTCCCTGAAACGCTGTTCAGTGTGAATAGCGTGCACTTATGTGAATAGTGAATAGTTCACTTATGAACAAAGAGCTATGCTAATTAGCACTCTGTACAGCTTCTTATACACTTCAGTGATAAAATACCATCATAAAGGGATAGCTTCAAAAACATTGCTGGATATATATTTAACAACAGCCGCGCAACTTTATTAGGAATTGTAGATTTTTCGTGATCTTCAGCGGTTCGACACAACTAGTACTTGTAAATTGTTACGCAAGTAAATAATAAGGAAGAAGCAAAAATTGCTTGTTTCGCCTACATGTAATTCGAAGTTATTTTATCTGGCAATAAAGATCTGTGGAGTGAAGAAACAGAAAAAAATTCGACAGATCCCACGCACTGTGGGAATCGATGTAATGCGAAGCAGCCAGCAAAGAGCTGCATACATCGCATTGTTTGTCTTTGAGCCAAATTAAATCATTCATGCCATGGCATCTAGTCCACCATATATCGCATGTTTGCCATGCACGCATGCATGCACAATCTAGTGTACACCATGCCAATGAAACGCATATTCTGGTACATACAATGCATGACGTGTCGCTTATGTTCATCACGCACCCGTGTCGTGCTATACCAATTTTGGTAAATATCCAGTTAACAAAACGGCCGGAAGCACACCATGACAGTGGCATGTACATCATACCGTACATGACATGCATAACATGATTCGCATGTTAAGACCTCTCATTTATGTTCGTCATACAGTCACATCGCGCAATACCAATTTTGGTGTATATCAAGCTAGCGAAGCGGCCGCGAATGCACCATGAGCGCGGCATGTAAATCGTGACATACATAACACCATGTCACGTTTTTTTATGTTACCACCTGTTCATGTTCGTCATAAAGTCGCGCCGCGCAATACCAATTTTGGTATATACCAAGCTAGGAAAACGGCCGCGAATGTATCATGAGTGTGGCTTGCAAATCATGTCGTACATGACCTGCATGTCATGTTTCCATGTTACCACCTCTCATTTACGTTTGTCATGCAGTCGCGTCGCGCAATACCAATTTTGGTATATATCATGCAAGCGAAACGGCCACGAATGCGCCATGACCATGACATGTAAATCATGTCGTACATGTCATGCATGTCATGATTGTCATGTTACCATGTCTCATTTACATTCTTGATACAGTCGCTGCGCACTATACCAATTTTGGTGTACATCAAGCTAGCGAAGCCGCCGCGAATGCATCATGAGCGTGGCATGTAAATCATGACATACATGGCATGCATGTCATGGTTTTCATCTTACCAACTGTTATTCATGTTCATACAGTCACTTCGCCCAATACCAGTTTTGGTGTATATCGATCTACTGAAACGGCCGCTAGCGCACCATGAGCGTGGAATGTAAATCAGGTTGTACATGACTTGCATGTCATGACTTTCATGTTACCACCTCTCACTTACGTTCGTCATGCGGTCGTGTCGCGCAATACCAATTTTGGTGTATATCACGCAAGGTCGATTCCACGAAAGATCGAAAAAGGGTGTATATTTGATGTTTCCGATTTTCCTGATAATTTTGTATGTTGTGCACATATGACTGTATAGCACGAAATCGCAGTTCGTTTTCAAATAAAAATTTTTTTCAACACAGGAAAATTCGACAAGTGTCGCCGGTTGACGACGACCATTTTACGAAGAGTGCGTTTTCGTAAATTCGCAATCATGCTGGCAGCCACTGAAGCTATATATTACAAATATCTTTCTTTTTGGCGGAAGTAGAAGTAAAGAGGAAATAGCTCTTATCATTTCATGGAATTCTGAGTAAATTATGTATTTTTAAAAATTAACGAAACACGCTGCGTTTTTGAAAATCAGTCAAATTTGGGACGCTATGGCTACTTCTGTGAACATCTTAGCTTGTTCATATTTGCACTATGAATAGGCCTTTATGTGAATAATGAACCTCTGCATTTGTATTTCTCTAATAATTTTTAAAGTAGTAAATTTTCATGCTCGAAACACCAAAAAGAGAAAAGTGCTCCTCCATTCAAAAATCTATAATAAAAAAAACCCAATCTCAATTTTGTTCAAAGTCCCCCAAAATGTTCTCAAAGGACTGCAGAATGATATTATGAAAAAACATGTTGCATCATTTTTATTACAACAAAAGCAGAAAATGTCAAACATTGTGTTTCCAGAGCGTGGTGGCTACTGCGCAAAGGACATCTCTAGTAACAAGAAAATACAGTAACACGTCTTTTTTCTTTTCTGAGCTTCGCTAAACAACAGTAATGATCTATGGTCGGAAATTGGGAACTGTTTTGTAAAGAAAAAGACCGTTCCAATTAAATGCATTCGCGTAGTTTGCGACTTCACGCCAGTGTTAGATATCCCTCAGTCCACAGTATGCACTTTCAGTTGTAGCGTCCTTTTCTTTCATCTATTTCAGTTGAGTATAATTCATATCTTGAGTGCTAGAGAACGCATTCCCTCCATGCGTCTCTTATGATGATGTGCTGTGCCAGAATTGAGAGATTGGTATAAAAGCCAAGGTCTCTTCATGAATGGAAATGAATTTCTGGAGAGCGGTCGCCAAGAGGTGTGGTTTTTGTTGGCCCAAATGTGTACGTTGTCAAACCTTATGTGATCAATGCAGAGTTTAAAAAGAATCGATTACGTGAAGATTGGTGGCAGCAGTTCTGGCCACGGACAAAACACGTTTTGTTTGCATTGCATCTGCTTTGTTTTGCATATCCTTCTTTCTCTTGAAGGAGTGCTGGCAGATCTGGTTTCCCTCTTGAATTGAGCGCGCATCCTGCTTCATGACCCTCCGCAAAAGAGTCTCGATCCGATATCTTCTACGTAACGAAAATTCTGCTGCAGCGGAATTTTCTTTTTGTGCACCATGAGGCAGTCCGTACAAAATCTCGGCCATGGCTATAACGCCTACCCATAGCCACCTTCAGAGCGTAGGATAGTGATCGCATCAAAGTGAAGCACAATTTGGATGCTTAACTTCTATCTCAGGTGGTGTTTGGCTGACTGGCACAGCCGTACTCGTTGCTGTCGTCTGCTCAGGCGGGCGTCCATCGCGCCGCCCTTTGCACCTGTCCGCCTAACGCATGCTACTCCGTTTACACGAGTGCTTGTAGCGCGGGCCACACGATCCGCACGGTGCGGATCCAGAGACCGGGCGGGAGAGCGACGAGCGGTGAAAAATGTATCGTGTAACCAACGCAATCGACACCCCAGCTTTTTCTCGTGCGTAGCGACAAAGCCTGGCAAACAATGTGTGGCTGCTGTGCTTAGGTTGCACTGCGGTACTCGCCGTTCACCACTGCCGCCATTTGCGATTTCTCACATTCTTACAATGCATGATCGACTCAGCTACACATATTTCGCGTTTAGCTTCGTTACTTTAATATAAGCGCATTTACTAAAAAAAAATTATCCAGAGGAATGAAAATGTCCGTGCTGCCCGTCGACGAGGAATGTAAGTGGTGTCGCAAATGCATTTAATTGGAACGATCTTTTTTTTTCTTCACAAAACAGTTCCCACTTTCCAACAATAGATCAATACTGCTGTTTAGCGAAGCTCAGAAAGAAAAAGACGTGTTACTGTATTTTCTTGTTACTAGAGATGTCCTTTACGCAGTGGCCACCACGCTCTGGAAACACAATGTTTGACATTTTCTGCTTTTGTTCTAACAAAAATGATGCAACATGTTTTTTCATAATATCATTCTGCAGTCCTTTGAGAACATTTGGGGGACTTTGAACAAAATTGAGATTGGGTTTTTTTTATTATAGATTTTTGAATGGAGGAGCACTTTTCTCTTTTTGGTATTTCGAGCATGAAACTTTACTACTTTGAAAATTATTAGAGAAATACAAATGCAGAGGTTCATTATTCACATAAAGGCCTATTCATACTGCAAATATGAACAAGCTAAGATGTTCACAGAAGTAGCCATAGCGTCCCAAATTTGACTGATTTTCAAAAACGCAGCGTTTTTCGCGAATTTTTAAAAATACATAATTTACTCAGAATTCCATGAAATGATAAGAGCTATTTCCTCTTTACTTCTACTTCCGCCAAAAAGAAAGATATTTGTAATATATAGCTTCAGTGGCTGCCAGCATGGTTCCGAAGTTACGAAAACGCATTCTTCGTAAAATGGTCGTCGTCAACCGGCGACACTTGTCGAATTTTCCTGTGTTGAAAAAAATTTTTATTTGAAAACGAACTGCGATTTCGTGCTGTGCAATCATATGTGCACAACATACAAAATTATCAGGAAAATCGGAAACATCAAATATACACCCTTTTTCGATCTTTCGTGGAATCGACCGCAAGCGAAACGGCCGCAAATGCACCATGAGCGTGGCATGTAAATCATGACATACATGTCATGGATGTCATGGTTTTCATGCTACGACCTGTTATCCATGTTCTTCATACAGTCACATAGCACAATACCAATTTTGGTGTATATCAATCTAGCGAAACGACCGCGAGTGTGCCATGAGCGTGGCATGTAAATCATGTCATACATGACATGCATGTCATGATTTTCATGTTACCACGTGTCAGTTATGTTCGTCATACAGAAATGTCTCGTCATATCAGTTTTCGTATATATCCCTTCATTTAAACGGCCGCGAGCGACCAGAGACCATGTCATGTAAATCATGCTGCACATGACATGCGCGTCATGATTTGCATGTTAGGACCAGTCATTATATTCGTCATGAATTCTTGTCATGCCGTACCAATTTTGGTGTATATGAAATTAACGGAACGGCCGCAAGAGCCTAAGGTCGTGGAATGTAAATCATGCTGTTCATGACATGCGTGTCATGATTTTCATGATATGACCTGTCATTTATGTTCATAATAAGGCCATGTTATGACACACCAATTTTGGTATACATCCGATTAACGAAACGGCCAGGAGAGCACAAAGTCGTAAGTGGCTAGATAGATAGATAGATAGATAGATAGATAGATAGATAGATAGATAGATAGATAGATAGATAGATAGATAGATAGATACGCTCAAAGTCGCAGAAGTTCGCTAAGGAATGCTTCGCATTTAAAAAAGCCCGACAAAGTCACGGGGACAGACTACCTGGAAAAGGAACCCGCAAATATTACCTATGTAACATTTCAGTATATAACCAGTGATTTGCTTCGACATCATAATTCCGTGGCACAGTGCGATATTACAGTATCAATAGAACGTATACTATAGGCAAGAGCACTTAATTGTCCAATCCGTTTTTTTTTTTTGTGCTTCTTTTCATTGCGCGCTCCGTTTCTAGCATATGGACAACTTTTTACTAAAATACGTTTATAGACACCGCGTTTATATACATATAAGGGAGTGTCTCATTGAGGAGTACTTGACTGACTCCCCCCCGGCAATGCTGATTCACATGGGCAGCTTGGGAGCCGTTTCACATGTGTTTCGCACCGATGATATACAAACTACTATATCTCTACACGCTTGGTGTGGTCCTTAGAATTTTTTTTCAATTTGGCATATCTATGCACGCGCACGCACACACACATACCTGCACACATACAAACGCACTTGAAGCATGGTTGAACCCCCCCCCCCCCCCCCGAAAAAGAATTTCTGGCTATGCTACTGCTGTAGATGCAAGCAACTGAACGGATATCGGTGAGTTAATCGCGGTATTGCAAACAGAACAGGCGTTAACGTCGGTACCAATGATGTTGCCACCATGAACTCTAACGCTGCCTTCTACTCCATGTTATGATGCAATGTGTATTTCTTGTCATCAAGAATATTGAGTTTGTGTCCAATGCCTGTTCCTTGTTGTACTTGATACCTTACTGTACTTCATATTGCATTTGATATTGTACTTGATACCTTATTCTACTTCCTTATTGTACTTGATACCTGTAAACATGACATTACCAATCATGTACTGTGTAACACCCCCTCTGTAATGCGCTATGGCGCTGAGGGTATACTGTGATAAATAAATAAACAAAGCAAAGTTAGCCATATCAGTGTTATAATACTTGTGCGAACGTTACATATAGACTCGCGGACTTCTCTAGTGACAAAATGTGGAAAGGAGCCCTTTGATTATGAAAAAAAAAGTGACACCAATAAGCCAGATGAGGGTTGAGGGGTAGTCGGCGTGTTTGAGCCGTGGAAATCGAAGCGCAGCGGCGTACACCAGTTACTCTGCGTCACTGCCGCTGAAATGATGTCCTGGAAGAAACGACTGTTCTCAAAAGAGTTTGACCATTTTCCGGGCAAACGTGTCGTGTTTACGGAAGGGAGTGCTACACTATGTCTTTCTTTAGAAAGGACGCTAAGAGGAGGAGACTCAACTACTTACGCTAATGTTTCGAGTGGTCAGTTGGCTGGGAGTTGTGGAAACGAAATCATGCACGCTAGTATCACGATGTTCTTGAGCGGTCGCCCCTTTCTGATGATGTGGTTGTATGAGCACTGTGCACGCAAGCAATACATGCTACGGGCTGAAAGAAAGAGAGGATGGCGCTTTGAACCGGCAGCTGACCAAGTCCTTTCTGACAGCGTGTCTCTGCAATCGCATTAGGCAACATGCTTGATAGTGCACTATGTGGCCGCTATTTACCTGCTATGCATTGTCGCTTATTTCTAACCCTTCTACAGAAGGAATTCCGAGCGTATAAATAAGCGACAATGAAAACGCACAAAGTTAAGGTTATTTAATAGCATTGTGTTTTGAATTTAATATTTAGCTGACGGAAACTCAAACTGCAAGTTAACCAGCAAAAAGGTAGACTATTATGAACACACAGAACCAGTCCATGGTGTCAACTTGCAGCATGTCACACCAGATTGCCCCAAGCCGAAGTATTCCTCAAACAAACTCAGCTCCATGAGAAGGATCACGTGAGTCGATCTCTATCATGTGTATTGATGTGGCGCAGGTAGCAGTAAAAAACGTTTAGCAACCAACTGGCTTTCAGCAAAAGCCTAATTGTGCGTGAACAGAGATTGCTCGATATGGGTGCTACAATTATAAACATAAGTGACATAGGCTGTATATAAACACCCAAGAAACGTGTTTTACTTGTCTGTCCAGCTTGATTAGAATGTGCACACTCTTTTAAGAGAGAGTAGCACCATGAACGAGTCGTTATTTTGGCAACACTTTTCTTTTTTTCTTTCTATCAATAATGTCACGCACTGGGGATAAAAGGCCCGCAACAGACCCTTACGAAGCCCATATCTGGTCAGCCACAATTTTCCCTTGCTGCCCCGTTGAAGAGCCTCTCTCGAAAGCCGCGCGTGCCGCTGCCACGTTATATTGGGTTTTCTTTGAATACCATCAGTACACAGCACATTCCGTGGTGCCCCAGTTTGTTTACTCAGACAGAAGGAAGCTCTCGAAAATACGCATAACGTTTCTTTTTCACTTCTTCCTAGGCCCTTTAGGCTTCCGCGCAGAATCGGGCGGAATTAAAGCTGGCAGGCAGCCGGCAGGCGCCCCCGTGTACGCAAACGAAACTCCTCCATTCGCTCGTCCCCCCCCCCCTTCCCGCGTCACCACGGGACGGTGCTTTCACGTCTTTGTCCCGAACGGAAATTTAAGTGCGCATTCTGGAGAGCCGCGCGGGCGAACTGCTTTCGGCGCTGCTAGACCCGTTTTATTTCTCTCCTGATTGAGTCAGCCTTTCCGGAGCCGTGGACTCGTAATGTAGAGTTAGATATTTTGGCGGAAATGGCTCCCGAAAAGAATTTCCACTTTCGCATAAGGTACGACTCGAACACCGCTTCTTTTGGTTTTGATTCAATGTGCACTTGGGGAGGGAGAGGGGCCGTCGGGAGGGGCGGCTCGCGCCGGGATCGGCGCGCGCTGACCGGGATCGTTAATTTTGTTTCAGTGGGAACAGCTCGCTAATTAAGTTCGGCACCATTGGCGCGTGAAAGGTACTTGCTCGTGTCTTGGCGCTGTCACCTTCTTCGGGGCGACCCGTACAGCACTGAAAATTTCATTTCCTTTTCTTCCCGTCGTTCTCCTATTTTGCTATCTTTTTTTTTCTCTGGTACCGCGCTACTTCTCTGAAGGTGACCGGCTTTGGCGTGCGATGCGCCGTTCTCCCTCTCCTCCGCAGCCACCCATTCGTATACCAGCGTCGGCACGAGGACCCGGGCGGGAGCTCTACGCTCCGCAGGCCACGGCACACTGCGAGGGCCGCAGTTGTTCAAAGGGCGGGCGCGCACGCTGTTGAAATTCGCGCTCCACCGCTGCCAGCGGGACACGAGAGAAAAACCGTCGCTGCCAATAACGTACAACCTGGAAAAGAGCCGCGCTTGCTCCGCCGACTGACCCAATTTGCTTCGGAACAGCGCGCGTGCACGTGGCCTTGCGGGGGCTTTGTTTTCGAAGGCGCCGCATACGCCACAGCATCGTTGAGGTGGATTTTTAAGGGACCCGCCCCCCCCCCACCTATTCCGGTTTCTTCAACTCTCCGTTTAGGCGCGAAATGCGGTGGCGAGGTTGTTTTTCCTTCTTTTTTACTTATCTCTCGAGGAAACGAGGTGGAGGGTGGTTGGAAAGGGGCCCCATCCGGGAAGGCCTTAAGGGAGGCGGGCAGGTTGAAGTGCCTCCGATTGGCTCTTGATGCGGGGGCTACCGTGTCCAAGGAAAAGTACGGAATAACGTCACCGCCTGTTGCCATGACGTTATAGTACGGGAAACAAGAGAGTGGTCAGGCTTGGACTAACTTCGAAAGGGCTCCGTTGTACGCATTAACGTTCGTTGGCGACCGAGCATATGCCACGAAACAAGACCGCCACATGTTCAACGCAAAGGAGAGGTTCAGTCATTACTACTGAAAGCGCTTCTAATTGTAGGGACGTGCCAGGAATAAAATGTTCAATGGATAGTGTTTCGTTATTCGATCTGTACCCGATTCCAGAATTCCCAATATGAGTCTGTATTTGAGTGGTAATGTACAACAATGTTCATGGGAGTTTCGGGTATTTAAGCACTGAGGACTGTTCCGATACATTATGCTGGCGTAGACTTCCATGTTTGTTATGCAAACTGGTTTCAAAAATGTTAGTACACAATATAGTGCAAATAGAGATTGTAGCGCCATATTGATGTAAAACAACGCACGCGTGATAACGTACTTGAAATGAATAATAAAAATAAGTTATTTTTTTGCCGAACGAAATCACGCAAACTGTACATTTCATTTTACTTAGAGATCAAACGATACGACGCATTTGGAGGTCGTTTTTCTAAATATCTGGGCACGTATTCACAAAAACGTCCTACGCTACACATTTTCGTGAGAGAATATTTCGGTCAATCACGGTGCGGAACATATCATTAGCGACGCCGGCTGACGAATGGGAAGACGTACTTACGAAAGAGAAGTTTTGTGAATTCGGCCCCTGCATTTTATACGACAAAAAAAAAAAAACAATCTTTTTCGCAGATTTAGACGCGGCACTTGGTTAAGTGCTCCTCTGTACAGACGTGTCTCTCTCTTAGAAGTACTCGATCCAGGGCTATAGTTGGTTCGTCATAAGAAGGAAAATCTAGACGCCTAAAACACCGAAAGAAGAACGAAGAAGCACAGGAAAAGAGCGTCTATTTTTTACTCGCAACTGATTTATTCTCAGAAGAAACGGAGAGAATATATATACGCCGCACCACACATGCGCACACCGCACTCCATCATCTAGTCATACACATCAAAAAACACGAGGTCAATAGAAATGCATATGTAATCAAGCAACGACGAGCAAAATTGGAACTCAGACATGCGCAAAACCACTGATGTGTCACTTACACACAAGTCGCCTTTCTTCTTTATCCAAAAAGCTTCCATTAATTCCCGGTCCATAGCATCTGAGCTTTTGGCAAGAACAGAAGCGCTTGAAAACCTCGCCTCACAAGAACAAGAATGGCAATGTGCAGGCAAATGTGCTGCCTAATTATTTCGAAGTGACAGCTCATATTCTCTAATTCTGACGTTCAACCACCGACCAGTTTGACCGATGTAAACCCGACCACAACGAAGTGGGATTTCATACACCACGCCCACCGAGCAATCCACATACTTCGAAGTGTGTTTCTTCCCACAAGTTGAGGCCCTCGGTGGTTTAAACACTACCTTTAAACACTACCTACGTTCGAAGTTGGTGTTTGTAGGTCACACTCTTCCAATAAATTTCGTGAACGTCTCGGTACACATCTGCTGCGTGCTCTCGTTTTTTTACATTTCTTCACAGTCACCTTATAGTAAACGTGTAGATACATAGGTATTACAAGCACCATATAGATTGAGAAGCAGTGCGTGAATTGCAAAAAAAAAGCAGCGCAATGAATAATCGCATCTTCAAACGTCATAGATAGCAGAAAACCTATACCTGTGTGCCTCCCCCCCCCCCCCGACATTCTTATGATACATGGTGTTTTACCGAAAATAAACAATGAGAATACGCGTTTTTCTCAGATACTTAAGCCTTTCAGCAAGTGCCCCCCCCCCCCCGAAAAAAAAAATCCTGGCTACGGGCCTGGTGTGTACAGTTACGTTTTCCGCTCGCAGTACGAAAGCAACGAGCCACAATTGTTTAAATTAGGTTCGCCTGTCAGAGACATCCCGATGGTCTCTGTATTTGCAGGGGCACCTTTTTAACGCATTTTAGTTGCACTCATTGTGAGCTGAGCTTCCGTTCCGAGAGCCAAAAGGGAACGGAATTGTGTGATTAAAAACGCCAGGCCTTCGCGGAAAGCGCAGCACAGTCACAGCGAAAGCTCGAAGAGCGGAATTTCTAGAGCCCGTTATAAACTCTCTTGTGGCTACTAATACAACTACACTAGCAACGTACCCACTACGCCACAAATCATAATTTTTGTGAAATTGGGAAGCACTCACCACGACATTACTCGTCATTCTGCGGAGAAGCGAGGTACCATCTGTAAAGCATTATGTGCAGTTTCTTGATGCAACGGCTGATGACGATGAAGAATTGTGACTGAGCCTTTTGTAATGGGTTGGAAGCTTTAAATGACCCACTATTACGTAATTTGCATTGTGTGACGCCCGGTCGTTATTTCACTCTCCCACCACGCTTTATAACATACGCTAACGTCAGAAAGAGATAGAGAGAGGGAATTCACTTTGTTGAGACCCTGAGGAAATTGATCATGGGAGCCTTATGGGCTTCCTTGGCAACCAATAGAAGTGCACTTGCGAGGAACCCACTACGCTATAAATCATAATTTTTGTGAAGTAAGGAAGCAGCCAATATGCAATTTTTCGTAATTTTGCGCAGAACCGTGGTACCTGCTAAACACCTGTAAGGCATTATGTGCACTTTGTTGATGCTGTGGCTAATGACGATGAAGAATTATGGCAAAGCCCTTTGTAATGAGTTGGAAGCATTCAACAACTCTCTCGTTGCGCAATTCGCATTGTGTGACGCCTGGTTACAGAATTCGCGTTTTGTGACACTTGGTTGTTATTTTACTCTTCTACCACGCTACATTACATATGTTAATGTGGTTCCTTCCCAGCATGAAGCCTGTATAGGGTCTTTTTGCAAAATAGTTTCAAGCAGCGGCATGGCTCTGAAGTAGGATACTGGGCTCCCACGCAGAGGGCCCAGGTTCGAACCTTCGTCAAACCTAGATGTTTTTTCTTATTTAGTTTTTTTTTCTTATTTCGAGCGATAGTGTTTACGGACACCGGCGGCGGCGGACAACTACGGCGCCAAAAAGGGCCCTTGTTGTGATCTCATAACAGCTTTCCCTGTAAAAAGCGTAAATGTACCCGCATCATGTGAATCTACATGCAAGCAAGATCACCGCTCAAGAAGTCCACAAGTGAAAGCTGGGACGCTGCCAGAACTAATTCTCAATTCGTGTGCGTGACGACCATAAATCTTGTATAAAACTTGCTCCGTTAATATATATATATACAAAGAAAACGAGCCCTTAAGAGTCATCTTCATTCCTTCATTCATAGCAAGGGTCTTGTTCTGGCAGACTTCATGCCTTTCAAGTAGTATGCGAGGGATTATTGGTCAGCTGTCAGATCGTAAAAAGATCACGTGCTACGTGACGCCAGAAAGGCAGAAAAAGAGTGTTCCACACTCGCCGCCATGGCTGCGATTGGTGCTGACTAACACTCCAAGGTTTAAATGCACATATATATTCCATAAAGTGGACGGGAGGATGACCGCCGCCGTAGCTCAGTGGTAGAGCATCGGACGCGTTATTCGAAGGTCGCAGGTTCGGTCCCTGCCGGCGGCAAGTCATCTTTTCGTCCACTTTACTTTCTTCACATTTATATTCTACATACTACAGATAACACCCTCTATACTTTCCTTGGTTAGCTCTCATTATTATTGTGTCTAACAAAGAAAACGAGCCCTTAAGAGTGATCGTCTTTCCTTCATATATATAGATATATATATATATATATAATGTGTGTGTCCTCTTAAAAGTGTTGAATAGCATAATGAAAATGATTGAATTGACAAGAAAAGCACGAGCAGAGAATAAGCCGAAGTACATATTGAAAGAGGTCAAATTGTTCCAGAAAAACTCGGCTGTTGTCGCTATGCGCCGAGGGATAGGCCGCTCGGGGCGATTGCGGGCACCGAAATTTAACAACCAAACGCCGACATGGCAATCTCCGCACGTTCGCCCTACCAGAGGCACGGTGCGGGCGCGCGTCGAGACCTCGTTAGGGAATCATGGGGGTCTCCCGTAACATCCGAGACTCTTTTCCTTAAGCTTTCCATATTGACGACAGAGTTGCGTTGCAGCTTTCCATATTGACGAAGAGTTGCGTTTGAGGCAAAAACGCAGTGCCACCGAAGCAAGGAGAAGGCCGAGAAAGCAACGTGACGGTAGGGGCACCGTAATTTTCGCGCCGTATAGAAGCGCGGGAAATTTACGCACCCAATGGCGCGGCATAACGCGCCGCAATTTGCCGCGCCACGGAAGCAAGCCCGCTTCCACGCGCGGCGCGCTTGCTACCGCGCCTCTTTATGCGCTGTTAATCACTCCCTCGAGTTGCATATATACTCTCCAAGGAAAGCGTTTTCTTTTCATCTTGCTTCCGTCTCCTGTTTGCCTCCCTCCTCGACGTCCTGATTCGGAGCGCGCTTTGAGAATTAAGCCGCGCGCGCTTCGCGGCAAAACGCCCATTCACTCCCGCCGGGCCGATGCGCCATAGTTTGCTGGTGGAAGTTGAAGGTGTTATCTTCGTTCTCGAAGCCCGCGATCGTGCATGCTGCGATAAAATATCAGAGGGAAAGAGGGAAGAAAAATAAAGAAGGAAAATGAATCTAGGCCGTGCGCTATGGAAACGGGCCGCGGACAAATTTTCACTCGCAGCGAGGTATGCCTTGGCGCGCAGCCTTCTGCGCGCCAAGGCTCGAGAATTTGTATATGGAGGCACTGGTGAGGTGAGGGAGGGGAGCCACGAGAAACAGGGAACGAGTTGCGGACGAGATGGCGGAGGAGGGCGCGCAGTTACACTGCACCCGCCTGCTCCTTCATGCGGTCCCGTAGTGGTACGCGACGTGGGTTATACGCATATATGCACGCTGCGTGCATCTGGATGTAAGTACAGTATACATAATCGCGCCACCGCAACGGGCGTTAGACCATAAATTCCGGCGCGCACGCGTCCTGCTTGCGCGCGTTCATCGCAGCGCGCGGAACCGCGTTAAGCGAAGGAACAAGGGAACGCCACGACGTGCGAGAAATGAAGTTCGAACTTAAGACTGTTTTCAGGGAGTATTCTTGGAAAACATTTTACTTTGCTGTACCTATTCAGGCGCAGGAAACTTCCATGGAAGAATGAGTCTTATTTTAAGGCGGCCGCGTGGCGAAGAAGCTATACAGCTCTTGTGCTTGACCTAGATTTGGAACACCTAAGTCTTGGCAGGAAAAACGGTGCACATGCGTCGTTTGTTTGTTCTGTTGCTATTGCTGTTGGTCAACTGAGCGTTTCACGCTCAGGATTTCTCGGTGTGCCACCATTTGTCTTCAGGAACGGAGTTGCTTGATTTCGCGAGCGGAAGGATGAATGCACCCAGAAACACTTATCTGAGAAAACAATTTTTGCTTTTTTTTTTGTTTTCTTCCACGCTACAACAGGCATTGCCATTTGCTACAAAGTGTTCTCTGCCTTCTTCCATACAAATTTTTTTTTTTTTATACTCTAGAATGTCTTACCACGAAAGATGTTCTAGCTGCTTCTCAGTGACATATTTTTCCACTCCCAGCGTTGGTTGATATAAAGTATAAAGGATTTAAGTTGATCATAACCCACTTTTCTCATCATCCCCACCACAATCATTCGCTGGAGAGGACGCTGTACTAAATTCACCTAGCCTAAGCATGCACCTTCTAACCATGGTATCCAACAGGGCATTCAGAACGGTCGTCGAACCATGCCTGTCAACCATGTGGTAAATTCCTGAACGGTCTCCGTATACTTGCTAGGAATGTCTTGGAGCGCTTTGTCACCAACTCAACCTTAAAATCCCACCCTTTCTCCTTTACATCAATATATATATATATATATATATATATATATATATATATATATATATATATATATATATTATATATATATATATATATATATATATATATATATGGCTTTGCCGATACACACTATCACCACTTCTTCTGGCGTCCCACATACATAAAACACGTCAATGAATTCAAACAAACGAACGCAGCACCTAGACGGGAGATACAGCTCGACTCTCACAGCGACGGCTGCAGCTAAGGGTCTTTAAAAACTACTCTCTCTCCCTCTCTGTATGCCATGCAAAAATACAATGGGCTAATAAAACCATAATGTTCCACAGCTGCCTGTCCATGCAGCAAATTAACCTGCCGTGTCGCTAGGTACATTCTTCGGGTAGGAGGGATATTTCTGACAATATCCCTCATACTGCCCCTATTGTGGAACGAAGCCCACGGTGTATCACTGCACCTGGGAATGTCCACAACTACCTGGCTACCGCCATAGAAGAGGAGAAAAAAAGCTAATTTACGAACCTCAATTGCAACCGGAGCTAAAATTAGATGCCCTCTACCGTGCAACAAGCATTCGCCCGGGTTTTGAAGGGTTAAATTTGTGCAATCTCAACAACAGTATAACTTATGGAACAAAGGAGGTTCGCACGAGGTCGATAAATGTTGACAAAAAAAAATCTTCCGCGCGAAGCAGTGAATGCAGAAATGAGTTACATTCTTAGCATACTTGGCTGGCTTAATGAAACAAAGGTACTCACTTGAAGTGCAAAATTGAAGAAAATGAAAGTCGCGGGAAAGAATACTTGCCGCCGGTTGGAGCCGATCCCACGTATGCCGCACTGGGCGTGAGTTGCTTTAATTATCATTGAGCTGTCGTCACGTAGTACGTGAACTTAGGAAAACGTAGTTGGGTATTACCGTAAATTTCTTGCGCCTATACTATACTTCATGTCATCGAGGCTGTCGAAGTCGAGGCACTCGCTAATATGCGACGAGCGAAAAAGGAACGTCAGACGTCATGAATACACGTGTTGGGCCCTTGCGAACATTCCCAAACCGAAGCAAATACGTATTCGAAACTGGAAGAATCATGTGTGCGTTGCAACAAAAGTCCAGAAGCTACTCAGTACACATGCAATGGAAAGCCATGATATTCACCCAGGAAGACCCGTGGAAGGTGTCCATATATATATTTTTTGAAGGGCTATGGGTTTCACACCGAATGGATGTATTAACTGGTCTGCGGTTGAGATGAGCAAGGGGCGTATATAACAGTGGCTCGTAGAAATAAAGAATGCATAGAGCAAAGTAATAACCCATTATAACAAGCAGGCTAGGGGAAAAGCTGTCGCCACCCCGTTTCCAAAGGAGTGGCAGTAGCGATCATCATCATCATACTATCATAATCCGTCCTAGTTATAGTAAGAGTATTACCCAAAAAAAGTTGACAGCGCGCTGGTACAGCGAATTGTCGTTTCATTCGCTCTAATTTTCTTTTTCCTCATTATTATGCGAAATATTTAACAATAACTTAATTTTTTCCCCGCTTTGCCGGTATTCATTTCATCTTTGCTTTGCATGTAACAGGCAAAAAATAATTAAAAGAATGCTGCTTAGTTTCTCTTATATTCTTCTGTCTAACTTAAATTGTGTGTTCATGAGTTCAAGCCAGGCCACAAACCATCGCATCCATCCATAAACATAGGCTTGAGCTGGTACACGCGGCCGTAAGCGTATAGTCACTGAATGTGAAATTCTAGGACGGAATCGGGATCGAATAACCGCGAACGTTCGATTCGCATTTAATGTCTCGAAATATGTCATACGTCTAATTTTAAGTTTTCCCTCATCGGTATGCACATCTTTGGCTGCCAGCAGAATTTAGGCGAGCAATATTTCGCGTCGCAGGCTACCAAGAGGACGCGTAGACCTTCCCATCGAGTGTTTTTCGGTCAAAGCACATTTCTGCGAAGCCTCAGTTTATTCTTACACGCCTGCTCACTTGCGTGTGGTGTACACAGGGGGCGTCGCTATGAAAACAGGAAGGTTGCGGAACCCCGATTCGGGTCAAGGCAATCATTATGCACATGTGCCGAAAACGCTCCTGTACGAGCTATGTGTGCGTCCTCGGTGTAGTCAGTCACTGGTATGTTGAAATGAAGAGGGAGGTAGATAGAGGGATAACACGAGGAATATAAACATGATATACAGCAAATGTAATTTTGGGGTTTCACGCGCCAAAAACCGCGATATGATAATGAGGCACGCTGCAGTGGGGGACTCCAGATTAATTTTGACCACTCTGAGGTTCTTTAACGTACACTTAAAGGACCCCTAAACCACTCCCGAGTTCAAGACGACAAAGCGGTTTCTTTCTTTCCTTCACCAACCTGCTTACAGGCGCTTTCTCTCCCTGGCCACTTATTTCTTAAGAAAACACGTGGACAAAGTCAGGACTAAGCCGTTGAGCCTGTCAGGACTTCGCGCTTTTCGGCTATACTCCGTTTCCTACTTGCAGTAAACGGGCTTGCACCAAGAAATAGTGCAATAATCACGGCAGAATTGGCGTGCGACTGCATGGCGAAGCTGCTGATCTCTCTCGTGCATGGACCAATCGAGAGCTTATCTCCTCATGACCTCACGTGAACAGACAGCTGGCGTCACGAATTGGGCCGAAAAGACTGGAAATGCCACGAGAGAATAACGCGCTCTTTCTTCGTATTTTGAAAGGTTGTTTAGGGGTCCTGTAACCCTAAGTACACGGGTCTCCTTGTTTTTTGTATAAACATGATTGAACTGGAACACCAGTCAAGACCTATTTTTGGGCTAGGTTGGTTCATAACAGCAGTAAAACAGCGATGTAGAACACATGGGGCTAGCAGAAGGGCAGGAGGCACATACAGGGGGCGCACTAACAACCGAAAGTTTATTCTGTGGATTCACCGAATAAGTACTGGCTGTAGAAGAATAGCCAAAACACGTGCAAATACAAGGGATGTAAAAAAGAGCATCACATGGTTAAGCCTTCTACGCTCGCAAAGCTGGCTCTGATAGAAACATGCCATTCTTCTCTGTGAGCACAAGAGACAGCATGCAGACACAACATTCAACCAGCCTTTAAGAGCGAAACTCTTAAAGCTTTTCGTTGCGCCTGGTAGTGCGGACAGAAATTATCATCATCATGAATCGGCACGCGCTCTTTTCGTCCTCTTCTTCCTATCAGTCTTCTCCTTCATCTTCGCTCCCAAAACACGTGCGCCGATTTCTCTGGTGTGGCCTGCAATAACCCTGATAAGTGAGAGGAGAGAACGAGTACAGAGAGAGAGAGAGAAGCAAAGAAAGAGAAAATATTCGCGAAAAAAATTCCTCATGAGGCGGCGGGATTCGAACCCGCGCACCCACGATCCGAGGGCGAGCGTCTGAACCACTCGGCTATCCAGGCACGCTGACAACATAGCATAGCCTTGTATAGTATCATATAGCAAGGGGTTAGAAAAGGGAAGTGAGGGTTAGGAGGACGGGGATAGAGTAAAGCATAGCATATAATGATTGAGAAAGAGAGAAATAGAGAGAGAAAATAAAGATAGAAAGAAAGAGGAAGCAAGCGAGAAACAGAGATATAGAGTGAGACAAAGATAGGAAAGAAAGTGAAAGGAAGATAGAAAACGAAAGAAAGAGAAATAGAAATAAAAAGAGAGAGACAAATAACAAAATAGAAATAAACAGGGACAAAAAAGACGGACAAAAAACAGAGAGATGAGAGAAAAACAAAAAAACAGAGGAAGAAGGAAAGACATAAAAAGTAAAGGGCAGCAGAGAAGGCCGCCCAGCTCCGCACTTCCTTCAGGCTTGGCACCCCTCATGCGAAGCTGCCTTAATTTTTTATCTCTAGGGCTTCAACAATCTGCCTAGTTAGCCTATCTGCTGGTTTGGACGTCATCACCATTACAGGATCGCTGACCGATGGTTTTGAAGGCGTGGAACCGGCTGAAAATTTTTTTTATACTCTCCAAGCTGCCGCGGAAGCTTTCCATGACGTCTGCTGCGGCAGGGGATCGTCTTCCTCACTTTCTTCTTTATAGCCTCGGTTTCACGCTTTCGCAAAGAAGTAGTGAGAGTCACGCTAACACAGTTTCTTTTATTTTTCAATCAAAGATTAAGTGATCGCGCAGCTCGCGCGTCTGGAACCACGAGGCGCCCGCTTGCTTTATGTGTGATTCATGTGGTTTCTTGTACTACACGCCGGCTTTCCGCCACGTGGCCCTTCTCATAAAGCGTTTAAGGCTTTCGCCGTAAAGGGGCCCTGCAGCACTTGTTCAGCATGGTCAAAAAACGCTGCCTATCGGTAGTCAAGGCCCCTGAGAACATGTGAGCCAAGCGCTATAGCGCAGTGCGCCGCCTGGAATTTACAGTTAATTCTCAAAGTCAGCTTGAAATCGCTCTTTTTTCTCTCGACAAATGATGCCATAAACCCAAATGACCACACCATAAACCGAAAATCCACGGCCATTGACTGATTTGAGCAATCATGAGCTCCAGAGTTACCGCGGTCGCGACGTGCCCGCGCGCACACTCGCGATTACACTGAAAGTAAGCCGAGCGTTCGATGAAAAAAAAAAACGGGGGCTCAAGGTCATGACGCGCGCTGATGAACCTTGTGCGTAGCTTTCAGCGCGCTCGCTAGTACGGAACGAGAGAGGAAGCGCTTAAAGCATGCGACAAATTTCTGTAGGTAAGTAAACAACTTTATTGATTTATGAATCATGTGAAAGGGGGGGGGGTGTAACTACCCTCGTACTTGACGGATTCTAAAACGTTTTGCGGCAGTCGATTCGTGAGGCAATAAGCTCTTTTAATGAAGCCATTCGATAATTTCTTTGAAAAGTGTTGCAGGGCCCCCTTAGTAAACTCAGTTGTTAGTGCGCCCTGTGTATGTGTCGCTTCTATTCTAGTCCCTCGTGCTCTCTGGCGCTGTTTTACTGCTATCAGAATAATCTGGAGGCGACCCTAATCCTTAACTGGTGTCTGGTAGTGGCATTCGCATGCGGTGTTCGTGTGCCCTGCAGGCTGTATTACTTGGGTCAAGTTTGTGTTTTGCGGACTGCCGAAGCGGATCTCAGAGGCCACGTAGAAAGGAGCGCGTGGTTGAGATCTGCTCCGCCAGCTGCCGCAACGATCCCAGCTGCTCACAAGAAAAACGCCTGCTTTTTAATTGAACTCATTCACTTGATTTTTATTAATTATCCGAATAGTTAATTGGCCTTATCGTCAGTAAAATTATGCTCCGATATCATATGTATCTAATATAACTCATAACTTGAACCGAAACCATTGGTTTTATTCGTATCTTCAGAATATTCGGAAAGCCGGAAGTGCCTGAAAGAGAAGCAAGAGTGCCACTCATTGCTCATGTCAACAGTTACGATAATTGCTCGTATAGGCTCGTCGTGTCTGTCACCACTCCGATCCCCATCGCAGTTCTTATGACGTCAGAGCGCCACTCGCGTATAGATTTTCTGATCGGCAACTGCTGTATTCATGACTCCTGTCTGCGTTTAATGCCTCATTTGTTACTTCTACTTCCTAATTTCGTTTGAGTAACCACGATATGATCTTACGTGGTTTTGGGACGTTAAACCCCTGCAATTATTATTATAATTATATTATTTCGTTTGATCAATGATGAATGAGCAGTGTCATCGAGGCTCGTAGTACCGAGGCGGTACCGAGAGGTACCACCAAGCCTCATGTTTAAAAACTCACTCCGTCTACGGCGGCGGAACTTACGGCTCTGCGCGGTGCCCTAGAGTACATTGCTTCTCAGAGACCGAGCAAATGGTTGGTGTTTTCCGACTCGAAACCAGCCTTACAGTGCACGCAGTCAGTTCTTCGACGCGGACGCCATCGAACAGCTCACGTACGAAATTGGCAAGCCACGTCAAAGAAACAGGCCAAGGTTAATTTTTAGTGGCTACCTGGTCATTGCGGTATCAGTGGCAATGATTCCGCAGACAACGCGGCTCACACATCCCATCAAGAAGAACACAACGTTACCATTCCTTTCTCAAGGACAGACGCTGCAAGGCAGCTTCGTCACCTGGCGCATAGTCTCTGTCTGGACAAGTGGAACACGCGAAGCATAAGACATACGAGACTCCGCCAAATAAATCCTACTCTGGAACTCCGACCTCCATCCGGACGACGTGAAGCTTCGCTTCTCTGTCGGCTTTGGTTGGTGGTTGCCTTCACGAAGGCATACACAACGCTAATCCCCCCCCTCTTGGAAGCTTTCTGCACCTAACATGGCTTTGCGCTGCCTCCAGGGTCGGAGGCATTTCAAGCTTTCTGCACGTCACCTGGTTTTGCACTGCCTCAGGGAGCGGCCCACCTCTGACCAAGCGACAACGTCACGCGATGACGTCACATTATGTGACTTCACGATGACGTCACACATATTGGCGTTATGTGACGTCATGATGACTTCATATGGTGACGTCATCATATGATGATGATTTTTGGCATCACTCTTGTTGCCGATATTTCGCAGGACGCTGCCGACGCCGATGGTCAATTTTCGCGTTTGTTGAGGCATCTAAACCTTTCGGCCTAAATGTGATGACACCCCATCCTCCTCCTACTTCGTCCCAACCTTCACGTTTTGATCCTAATTTTTGCATCAGCTATAACAAATAAGATGTAAAATGCTTGCGTTGGGGGAGACACTATCATTTCTGCATGCGCCTGTAAATATCTTTCTGCGCGTGTTGCACCTTGTTAGTAGTTTACGGCGGTGTTACCAAAAAATGTATGCGTGGTTTTAACTGACTTAACGTCGTAAAGGCCAAAGTATAGCGGAGCAGGCAGGCAGGCAAAGAGCTTTATTTTGATCCGGAGACGACGCTCACTCCCCCCTTAGGGGGCGACATCGGTGGGCCGCACCCTTGACGGGACGGGGAGATGTAGCTGAGGGGAAGCCTCAGCGATGCAATGCAAAGTAATGCATAGCTAGGCGAAGATGGGCAGATGGACCCTCCTCTCCGCTTGACCACCTGCATGTCTCCAACCTCCAACTCTCCACCCTCCTTCACTCGCTTCCGCTATAGTTTGCTATACGCCCCCTCCTCCTCACCCTCACATAACTCCT